>NC_051178.1:64405321-64547821 GCF_013339695.2 Rhipicephalus sanguineus | reverse complement strand
CATCTCAAAATTTATGACGCCGCGCAGTGAGATTATCCCCGCCGCGGAGCACGTCCGCGCGAGCAGCCGGCAAAAAACAGGGTTCGACCTTTAGCAACTCCTTCTCATTTCATTTTTTTTTTTCCTCCGTAATAAATCACTCCTTCTGCCAGCTGAGCACAAGGCTGGGGGGCGAACGTTGTCTAGAAAGATTAACGTGCCTGCCAGCCCTGCTTGCATTAAATATGTACGCTCAGGTACGTGTATACACCGTGCGCAACTGTGCACACGTGTCGCGACAACCTGTCCATTGCGAAACTCTAGCTATATATTAACATCTGCCTCTGGGTCGCCTATCCCATACAAAAATGTATATGGATGGTCTATAGACTCTCTAAAAATGGTTTAGACAGTCTATAAATAGTCTAAATCCATTTTTTGTAAGGGATGTTCGAGTCCCTCGTCTGTATACGTATGCGCCCGCAACCACCGGTACGCGTTCCAGTCGAACAAAAATATCACGTTAGCTTATCACTTAAAAGCAGAGGTCTCAAACAGGCGGATTCACACTAAATCAAGCTGCGACTTTGCTAAGTAGTACTCGCATTATTTTATCGCCTATTGCAATTAATAGCGCTCTCTTCAGGTAAGCTACAGAGGCGGGACTGTTCTCACGCATTTTTTTTTTTTTTTTTGTCCTGAGGCAACCCACGCGGTCACTATGGGTTGAAACATTAGCGTGGAACGAAAACTCTATATTTGAATATCGACGTCCAGATTTTAGTCATCGTGAAAACCGGTATCGATATGTTTCTCGACACCCGACGTCAAATCGCCTTCAAAAATGATCCATATAATATGGGATATGGGAAAGGCGTGCTTTCAAATGGCAACTTTAGGTGACATTTTGTTCAAACTCTCTCCGTGCACCACCCCACTCCCACAGTCTTCACAGGCCCGGCCCTTGTGGGACTAAATTTCGTGACTGCGGCCCGCAAGCTGAGGCGAGTTTGAGACCCCTGACTTAAAGGGACGCTCTATACTACAAGGCCTACCTTTCTCGCAGTAGTAAATTTCCCTTTCGCTATACTGAAATCATCACTCTAGTATAGAAAATTTGGAATGGCCATCCACAGACACCTAAAACGACTAAATATTTCAACGCATGCAAACATGTATGACATGTTCTATTCTTTGTAAACAATTTCTTGCCGAAGTGGACGAATAAACAACTTGCCGCCGGTGGGGACCGCTTTACTAATTAATCAAAACAACCCGGAATGGCTACGCTGATACGCGTGTCTGCCATGCGAGTATATATTTATGATTAGTATATAAGTTTCTCAAAACGATTCCTGTAACCACGAAACTGCTACAAAATGGCATCCGCGGATCCTGAAGTATTTACCCGGTTACGTCAACGACCAATCGGCGTTTACTTGTTTGGCAGCTTTTGTCTATGCTATATAGCTTCGTTTGCCCCATACCACTGCTCGTATACAGAATTCAAGATGTACACGTGCTCCATTTGCTGGTGACAACGCAACTTGCCGGCATTTCTGCGAAATAAGCGCCATCGCAGCCGTCACAAAAATGCGTCTCAAGTCGCGCTAGACATGTTTCGGATCGCGTAGAGAGCGCTCGTGACAGCCGTACGAGCTGTCATAATCAAGGGTGTTCAAAATTAAGCTTTATGGTTTTCTTAAAATTCAGCATTGGGAGGTACGTGAAAACCACCCTTTGCAGATCACTTATCTATCCAGGGGGACACAAAGTGATACAATAATTATAAATGTCAGCCACCCAATTAACTAAGATTGAATAATGAACTCTTTAATGAGTGCAGCAAGCGGGCATGTTTGTTTTGAAAAGTTGGAGGCAGTCGCGTTTCTACGCAGTTCCATTTGGAAGAATTCTAGCATGTGTGCGCCCCAAGATATCCCGCTGCAAAGTTTGATTGAGGTTTGCATGATTACGCATGCAAGACAGGTGAGCATTGGCGCAAAGCTCCTCCCCGATGTGCCGCGGCAGTTGTGCGCGGCGTTTAATCTGACAACGGGTCGAATGCATAGGCAAAGATGATAACGGTTACCCTTTTGCTACCGGCTGGCGATAGCAAGTAATGACTGCTCGTCACATTAGGGAGGAGCTTTGCGCCAAGTCCTCACCGTCTTGCATGCGTAATCATGCAAACCGCAATTCAACTTTGCATGCGGGATACCTCGGGGCACATACATGCTAGAATTCTTCAACGTGGGACTGCGTAGTAACGCGACTGTCTCCAACTTTTCAATACAAACATGCCCGCTTGCTGCACTCATTAAAAAGTTAATTATTCAATCTTAGTTAATTGGGCGGCTGACATCGATAATTATTGTCTCCTTTTGTGCCCCTCTGGGTACATAACTGATCTGCAAAGGTAGTTTTCACGTTCTTCCCAGTGCTGCACTTTAACAAAACCATAAAGGTTAACTTTGAACACCCGCCATATGCGCAGCATTACAGTCGTAAGCACGCAGGTCCTGCAGAACACAACTTGAACGCAGGGTTGCCTCATTTTGGCTGCATCACGCCAAGCTGCCTACTATTGAAGGCTTAATTGCGACGGGACAACATTCGGTTGGCTGTACAACAGCGCGGTCGAGGCAACGCGTTCAAAGTTGAATGCCCATATCGACGTCGTCATGTGTTTCCTGCGCGGGCGCCGGATACGGTGGGTGAACTTGAATGCAGCCACCGAATCTCTGACCTTGCCCGATCGTTTCAGTTTACGCGCAAAGCGTGCGCCTTGGAATCACAGCGGCTGTGCGCAAGTTACGTCAGTCACCTTGTCGCTGCCGCCTCGTTCGCATCGCGCAACGCTTCTGATTAACAGTTCGTATTGAAGATATGCGTTTATTTTGCGCTTACGTGTGTTTACGCATATCACCTCACGGTCCCCGCTACAATGGGTTCTTCGCATGAAGAACTTCAATTCTCCAATGTAACATAACCGCTTAACTCGACTAATTAACAAGTTAATTAATTTAACGTTCTTAATTATTGTCCCAAATGAAGTATTTAGCCATCTTAAGAAGATACCTCCGGCTACAGAAGTAATTCTGAAGACATTGACCAAATACTGCATGTCCTTTATATTCGAGGACATTTCTTGAAACACCGTGTGCCGTGTGTGTGTGTGTGTGTGTGTGTGTGTGTGCGTGTGCGTGTGTGTGTGTGTGTGTGTGTGTGTGTGTAGCGCAGGCATCGGCGGTTTCGCCAAAATAAATAAATAAGACGAATAATTAATTACTAAAGTAAAAACTCGGCGTCCTCTAAACAGAGCTCACTGAAGAAAAATTATATGCAGTGGTCCACGCAATAGCACGCTCGTGAAGCACTGAAGATATCCTCTGCCTCACAATAATACATGTTTCTGCTGAGAGAGCAGCCACTGTCTGAATCTATAGTGTTTTCGTCGATTGTGTTTCACCTGCGGTGCCACGTTAAACACAGCTGCCGTCATGTGATTACACGCTATCGCTTCCAACGCAGAGGTTTTAATGGCTCCCCTTAATTACCGCCAGCACCTGTGACGAAACACCATTCCGCTGGTATGTGCATCGACGGAGCCAACCAGATAACGCTTATCAGAACGAATGCCATTTCCTTTCACCCATTATCCACTCGGCTCAGAATGGTTTCCCCACCAATTCCATTGTGCCAAAGCAGCCCCGACTTACACCGCGCAACAGAAGCACTTACGTTCGTGACACGAGCGGAGATACGTTCTTTTCTTGTCCGAGACGCGCATTAAACCCGACGCGGCTATGCATCAGAATTAAATAACAGGAAATAAGCGTAATTGTGCCGTTTATTTATAAACCAAATGTTTTATTGGTCTGGCTAAACACTGCTGATTGTCAGATCCTGCGTCCTATACATCTCAGCAGCGCCACTTTAACTAGGCATACTTTAAATGGTTATACTGACAAAAAGAAAATTGTCAGCGGTTTTTTTTTTTCTTTTTGCGTCATATGAAAGATGAAGCGTTCAATCGACTAGAAAATATGCCGGTAAGCGTGAGCGCGCCCTAGGAAATTAACTACAACATGTTTCTTAAAGCTAGATTTCCACCCGTCACGGTGGTCTATGATTATGGTGCTCGACTGCTGACCCGAAGGTCGCGGGATCGAATCTCGGCCGTGGTGGCCTCATTTCGATGGAAGCAAAATGCTGAAGGCCCGTGTACCTATAGATTTAGGTGGACGTTCAAGAACACGACATGGTGAAAATTTCCGGAGTCCTCCACTACGGCGTCCCTCATAATCATATCGTGGTTTTGGGACGCAAAAACCCCAACAATTATTAAAGGCTATAGTCTTTCGCTCCTGCTGGACCTTGACGTCACGACACAGGTACGAGCTTCTCGTCACGTATTCGCGCAAGATAACGTGACATTTCCACAGGCCGGCTCCTCCCCGTGGCTCGTACAGTTGGTACCTGATCTCATCACAACGAGCCATATAGCGGCGCGCGAAGTCACCAGAATTCATACTGTAGCCTGATCTGTAGCGTAATAGCGCGGAAACAGAACAAAGTCTGACGTCACGACGCCATGCTACTGTCGACGGCAGTGGGTGCGCCATGCGAAAGTTGACTGTAATGTGGAGATAAAATATCAGCATTTCCAGAGCTTCACATCTGCTCAGAGCAGTCTCTGTATGACGGATAAAAGCCAGCTTCGAAAACTGCTGTCAGTACCCAACCACGGTATGGGTACACATGCAGGGTATATGGTCATTAAAAAATTCAGGAGCGCTTCCGCTACCGGGAAAATGGGGGCGAGCGAAGTGCGCCTGGTATACGTCTTTTCTTTTCTTTCTTTCTTTCTTTCTTTCTTTCTTTCTTTCTTTCTTCTTTCTTTCTTTCTTTCTTTCTTTCTTTCTTTCTTTCTTTCTTTCTTTCTTTCTTTCTTTCTTTCTTTCTATTGCACTGCGCAATGCTCCCTCGTAACTTTTTCCTTCCTCCATGCCGGGAATCGGACCTTCATGCACATGCTTAGCAGCGCAACACTTCAGTTGATACACGCAACAATGACGGTCATGCGTTGATATTCAGGCAACAATGAAATGACACGCGATCTCGATAAAAGATCGGATTGCCATATCAGAAACAGCCGATCACCGACAAGCCCATGATTGAGAGAGCATCAATTATTGGAAAACGGCGCGTACAAATGCACATGCACCCGGCGCACCTTCGAGGGCCGCATTTCGATACACTCGCCTTTAACTCGTAACAACCTTCGCTTGAAAAAGAAGGAGCATTGTAATGTAGCCGGATCTACGCTGTCTTCGGTGCCCGATAGAGATTGCAGAGGCAAGAGTCCGTATACATCCCTAAAGGAAACTGCGTATATATGCTATTTTCGAACTGGACATCGCTTAGGCTGATAGCGCCGCAATCAGGTGCTGACATGTTGTTTTGCATAGAATTATGTACCAGATAAATCGGGACATCTCTTAGCGCGGTCGACGTACGTGCGATGTTATCAAACTGCTTTTATCTTTATCATTATGATAACTCTATGTTCAAATGCGCATGTTCTTTTGTCCCCGTCTGTTGACAGCAAAGTAGATATAAAAAATTAGCGCAGCTCACGCTAAGTCGCACGAGGCTGGGTCACAGCAGAGCTGAAGTCATCCAGTTGGTGCTGGCCTGGCTATGTGTTCTTACCGTCGCACCTCTCTCTCTCTCTCTCGCTACTAAAGACGATAGTCTTGGGATACTTAAACGGAGAAATTTTGGTCTGTCTGTCTTTCTGTTTGTCGGCACGTCACTCGATTCAGCAGCCAAAGTTGAACCACTTGCCCAAGGGCCAGCCATCTCCAACTGGTACGGCTGTTCATACTTGTGAGCGTTGTCGATCAAAAAGTAAATATCACGCATATCTGAGGCGCAACGTCACTAGGTAAGTACTAGGTGGTGTACGTGTTCCTTTAATAGAAAATGCATACATACGTAATTCTAAAGACTCTAGTTTCTTAAGCTGCGCTGAAAATGCGACTGCGCTGAAACTTGCCTTCCTCCGTGCCCTCTGCACGAGCTCATTGTCGTGTTTCGGTTTCGGTTCTGTATTGCACTGTACGAATGCCATGGGGCGCCGCTTTGGCATTCCTGTTTTACCCAGGCGACGTGTAAACAAAAGAGTGTGTGGAGAGTACTAGTTCGGTGCGGCCGTTTCTTCTGCTTCAGCGCTTCGCGCCAAAACGCGTGTTCGGGCTGGCTGGCGTCCCCGCCGGTCGCGTTGGTCACCGCCGGTCTTTGCCTGCTGCTGCGCCGGGACTACCAGCCCGCAACACAGCACTCATGTTTCCCGACATATTGCCAGATCAGGGGCGTAGCCAAAAATTTTTTTCGGGGGGGGGGGGGGGGGGGGTTCAGCCATACCTTATGTACGTTCGTGCGTGCGTTTGTATGTGTGCGTGTATATACACGCAGGCAAAACTGAAAAATTTCGAGGGGGGGTTTGAACCCCCCGAACCCCCCCCCCCCCCCTTGGCTACGCCCCTGTGCCAGATGGCGTCCATATCTCACGCAGCGCCTCTTCTATCGTCTTTAGACGACACTTGCAGCGAAGCACGCAGATACGCGGCCAATCTTCTCTTTCTCTGTCTTCCTATCTTTACTAGATGCGAAGTATCTTATGGCGGAGTTCAATCCGGTGGTGGTGGTGGTGGTGGTGTGCGGCGTGACCACCCTTACTACGCATGCGCATACCCTCTCCCCTTCCCCATCTCCACTTTCCCTCTCCCCTCCTCCTCTCCACTTCCCCTCTCCCCAACCCCTTTCCACTCCTCTGAAACGCGGGTTAGACATGCCGAAATTCTCTCCTGCGCAACGCCGCGATGAGCACCAGCGCATGCGCGTCCCCTCCCCCTCTCTTTCCTCTCCTACGCTGCCCCCCTCTCGCACGCCTGCCGACTGCGTTCCCCGCTCGCCTTGTGAGAATTAACGGCCAGGCTAGAGGGAAGACAAGACGCGCGTAGCGTTCCTCTTCGCATTCCACGACGCGAGGTCGGTACAGTGCCCAAAGAACGCCAATGGAACGCGATCGTGCAAGTGCTCCGGCTTCGCATTAGCGGGAAATGGTGTAATTTTCCCTTTCTCTTAATTTCTCTCTCTCTCTCTCTCCGTACTCGTTCTCTCGGATATCATAGCTATCGCATTCCACGCCGTACTATCGGCGCCCGTGTTCTGGGAGCGAAGTAGAAGAGGAAGAAGAGAACGCGTGCCAGTTCACGATGACAGTTTTCTTTCTATTCCACATGGCAAACCTAGCATAACAGCTCTGCTGTAAGAGTAACTGTTGGGGTTTTACATGCCAAACCACGATATGATTACGAGGAACGCCATTGTGGAGGGTTCCAGAAATTTCGATCATCCAGTATTCTTTAACGTGTACGGGCCTCTAGCATCTTGCCTCCATGCAAATGCGGCCGCCGCGGCCGGGATTCGATCCCGCGACCTTCGGGTCAGCAGTCGATCGAGAACCATTACCACTAGACCAGCGCGGCGGGTTTATCAAAATAGAGGATAGTGCAATGGGAACACGAACAACGCGCCAGATAAAATGTCAAAACATTTTTGCCAAGACACGCAGAAAAAAGAAAACGGTACTCCGTTAGGCTGTAGCTTTCCCACGCTCTTTTATTTTTCACATCTCATTCCACCAGGAACGCAATATTTCGCTGCGCCCGCGTTTCTTTAATGTATTTTATGTGTGAACACTATGGACCCCCCCCCCCCCCCAAAACCAGAAATACTGAACCTCATAAAACCAAGGAAGAAGAAATTACATATAAACCAGCGATCAGTTTTGCTATATACGCGTCTTGTCACGCCATATATATGTTATGAATGCACATTCCCGGATTTAACTGCTGATACGCAAACGAACTGTTTTACTGCACAAGAACGTTCCACTGCCTGTAGCTGCGACACGATGAATACACCGAGCAAGTGACGCAGACTAGAGAGTAGATTTCTTTTTTTTTTTTCCCCGATTCGAGTGTTCCCAAGTTGTCGCAGTGGTGTAAACGTAACCAGCTAAAACTCCATATTGTGTTTCAATCGTGCAGGGTTCGATACGCATTCGTCTGATTGACGCGACCGCTTTTGAGATGCCATATTACATAGCTTTTTTGTTTTTGTTTTCTTTTCTTACTAAGCTTCCTCTTTCGATTACTTTAAAACGCAGGTTAGTACATTCAGGCCGTTGCAGTGTCGGAGAATTTCACTACTCGAACAACCTTATCTAAGTAAGTAGCGTGGAAATTCAAACTTGCTCTCTCTCTCTTTTTTTTTTTTTTCGAAAATATTACTCGCACATACATACTACCCTGTCATGTACCGTGTATCGCCGCTGTGAAAAACAGCCAGCATATATTTTATTTTCTGGACTTACTCTCACTAATGGAGAATGGAGAGAGCCGAACAGATAGAACGACGGATAAAAATGCACGCAATACTAACGCAGACATTTTCGAAATAGGAAAACGTCCAACTGTTAGGCAATACTACTGCCCCTATTTATAAATATTTTCTCGCTACGAAATCGTTGTGAGGCAATGCGTAATTTTCATGCCGATGGCGTCCACGCAAGACCTTCATTATGTGGCCACTTGCCACAACTAAACGAGGGAGGCAAAAAAAAAATAAAGTAAAAGAATGGTCTACTGTAGCCGTGTGCGTGTTATTAAAACACCGTTACGTAACCTGTCGCAATGTCAAGGCATTAAAAAAAAAAAAAACAGAGACCTGGAAAGATGCCAGGCTCTTCAGATTCGAAGTACAGAACGGGGACATTGAGGGGAGCGGAAGCAAAAAAAAAAAAAAGTACAACACGTGACAGTTTTCACACAGCAATGCAGTTCTCCGGCGAAAATTACTCAACAGCGGTAGCAATGAGCAATGCAGCGTTCTTGAGTTTGCGACACAATGAATAAATGAACTGACTGTCTAACTAATAGTAACTGTTGGGGTTTAAGCGTCCCAAAACCACTATACAATTATGAGGGACGCCGTAGTGGAGGGCTCCGGAAATTTCGACCTCCTGGGGTTCTTTAACGTGCACCTAAATCTAATAAGCACACGGGCCTCAAGCATCTTCGCTGAACTGATTGTCTAGCGTGTATAACGCTTCTGATCCGAACAAAATTCTCGTAGTCTAGAGTGATACTTACTTCAGAGTCTGAGATACACGCTTTTTGTACACCCACGGCCTGATTTAATGTAATATCCCAACTATACTTGTTTTTTTTTCTATTGTTTCTTTTTTTCCGTGTTTCGCTGGATATCGTGAAAACTTTTTTTTTTCAATATTGACTGAAATATTACTGTACAATTATGAAAACTGTACGAACTGCGCGCGAGGGTGTTGGCTTCTCTGTCAGTCACTGGGCCTATAGTCCTGCTACATGCTTTTGTTTCTGCGAACAATAAAATAATCTTGAAATCTGAAGACAAGTTCAGGGAAGCACGAAGGCTTGAATTAATAATAATAATAATAAGATCTGTGGTTTAACGTCCCAAAACCACGACATGATTATGAGAGACGCAGTAGTGGAGGGCTTCGACCACCTGGGGTTCTTTAAATTTAAATTTCGACCACCTGGGGTCTTTAACGTGCTCCTAAATCTAAGTACACGGGCCTCATACATTTTCGCCACCATCGAAAATGCAGCCGCCGCGGCCGGGATTCGATCCCGCGACCTTCGGGTAAAGCAGTCGAGCGCGCCATAACCACTAGACCACCGTGGCGGGGTGAGGCTTGAAATGGCGAGCTGTGATAGGACAACAGATGGCTCTAAAACCAAGCTATCCAGGAGGGCACTTGAGTCTTTGCCTATGTAAAGCCCCTATACTTCGTATAGGGACTTGTGCCTATGGCTGATGTGACTTGTATGTATAACGACCGCAGGCTCCCCCCTCCGCTCTCCACATTACATGACGTCTATTCAGCACTGACACAGCCTGCAGCGACCGCATCCTTTATATTATGTTTCTATGAGCTCCTGCAGCCGCTGAAGCTGTCCTCCTCCACCGTGTAGATGGGGTGTCGAACTTGCGACCTCGCTAAAACGGAAACCCTGAAAGTGGTCTGCAGGCGCTTGCACGAGGAAGGCATTTCATTGCCTTTGTCTCGAAAACTGTTCTGCTACTTTTTTTTTTGTCGCGGCACTTTTCGCACCCTGCTTTTCCTTGCAATTCGTTCCTCAATCTTGCGGACGGCGGAGTCGTGGAGGGGAGGTAAAAAAAATAAATAAATAAAAGAGCAAGAAGAAAGGCACCCGGTCCCTGCCTTTTTGCAGGGTCAAAAAAACATCCTTCATGGTCGTAAACGTTGCACAACGGTAATAATCGTCGAGTGGTCACGACGAAACGTCGGCATGTTGCACGGTGGCACGCAAGAGCCGCTTCACAGCTCTCTCCTTCTTATGAATTAAAAAACACAAAAGGCTGAAGAAGCGGAATGAACATGCGCATGTCAGTGGTTTCTCAGCACTAGCCGTGAGAATAAAAAAATGACATAAAGTCAAATAAAGGATAAAATTAAACCATAATACATTCCCGATAACTGCGAAGTTTAAAATTCGTTAGAAAAAAATAAAAAATCCCGCAAACACTAAGCGGGGTGGGGTACTGAACGCAACTTTTGTACAGCTTTATTGCAGCGATTAACTGTTATAATAGACGAAGCGCGCAAGCAGCAGAGAGCTTGGAACACTACAGGGAGGTGAAAAAGGGAATGTACACATGTGCGGACATACATTTTCGTGGTCTATGTTCTAGACAGAATGACACTTAAAACAACTTATGAACAACGTTGTCTTGAAGACACTTGCACAGACACGAACACGGGCGTGATGGCTTCTCAACGCACACCCGTCTTTCTCGCGCTCTCTGACAGACATGAAACAAATCAAATGACTCGACTGAACTCACCGGAGTCGAGGTACTTGTCGATGGTGAGCCTCAGCGGCGGCACCGGCAGCGGTGGCAGCGTTTCGTCGTGGGCGAAAGTCGCTTCCGCCTCGCTCACGTACAGCCGGTCGCGCTCTCGGCGAGCTTCCTCGGCCTCAGCTCGCTCCATTTCCTGCGTGCACGAAGAACGAGAGAGGTTCTATATATGTGTGTATCTGTTTACGAACGGCGCCGCACCGCTGACACCTACTGCCCCTCTCTCGCCGGAGACGTTGCGAAAGCAGCGGAAATGTGTGACCCGAATAAAGGACCGCGCGGGGGTCCCGCGCCAGAGTAGTGCAGGTAAAATTACACAACGCAGGGACCTGCAACGTCGGTGCAAAAGCTACGTGCGTGCACGGGATGTCAGCTAGAGAGGAGCACCGGAAATTAACACCGCTTGTCCAAAGAGCGCGCCAACTAGAAGTCACTAGAGTCGGCAGAGTCGTCTGCACTAGTTGACAGTTGTCAATGCCATACAAGCACTCCGAAAGGGCGACGCGAACACGGTTCACATTTAGAACTACCACTGCGTCACAATGCGGAACCAACACATTTGAAACAATGTATTCGCGAACGAGTACGCCACAGACGCTAATGTTCGAGGAACGGATAAGCATTCGCGATGAAAGCGCGTAGTGGAAGCAACACAAAAGCTAACACGCATCATCACACGCGGCTCCTCCAGCCAAACGCGACTACGCCCCAAGGTAAATGAACGGCGCTAAAGTGCAATCACCTAAAAGCAGCGCGCCAGAAAAACGCGGGTCAAATGAAGCGGGCTACGATGAGCAGCTGAGTGTGCGACGCTCAGGCCGATAGCAACACCACGAAAGCGGAGTTACCTGAACTCTTTCGGAGGAGCCGAGCGAGAGACCTTTAACTGGGAGCTGCCGGAGGCTACGAGTTGCTCGACATAAATAGGCGATCAATCCGGTGGTCACACTTGGGCCGTTCGAGGCTGCGATACTTCATCAAGCTTTTGGCACAGGGCTACGTTCTGCCCATGACGACCTTACGTCGCCGACGAAGTCTTGCCTACCAAGCGCCGAGGCCACGCGAAGATCTTGTTTTCAAATCAACAGATGGCTTGCTAACTTTGACCGCACTTGTACTGACTTGGCTCGAAACGGCGTCGTGCCGCTGCTGCAGCTTTGTATGCGTCGTATAGCCTTTGAAAGTTATGTTCCTAAATACTACATTTATGCTTATAATAACTGCTAACAGTCATAAAAAAAGCAAAAGTTGACATCCTCGCAAAATATTTTTGATAGTAAACACGCAACAATAGGCATTGACTTCAAGCAATGGCAATCTCGAAGTCTTTGTTGCAAATCTCGCAGGCTAGTATTGCAAGCGCCACGAAAACCCCAAAATAACGTCACGGCCGCCATGTTTAAAAAAAAAATCAATAGCTGGTTTTGATCCGAGCCAAGCCGTGCCGAAGCCCGCAGCAGGACGCGAGTGTGCGGTAAATGCGGAGTGCGCGTGTGCGGTTTGTTGCGCGTTTGGGCGCTCCAACGGCGAAGTAAATCTCGTCAGCGCAGGAAAAATGGTTGTGCTTACAACTTTTTGCTTATATGCTGCAAAGGTACGGGCGCTCACCTTTTTTTTTTACACTGTCATTTTACCTAGCCGTGAATGTGGTTGATGCCGTTGTGGTTTCGCCTGCAGCCTATGCATGCAGATTTCGAGAACTGCTCTTTTCTTTCGGGTCGCATTTGCATTAGATCAAGGTTGTCTCATCGATCGTGTGGAATTATAAATTGTTATGGCAGAGATAATATCTGTCTACATGCGCTGCTGCGAGTAAACATGCCTCCACCAGAGCTACATTGAATTCAGCATGCAGAAACATTTTCCATTAGACTAAAGGTTGTTTGGGAAACCTATATCAAGTATCCACGTGTGAAGCTTAATCGTCGTCTGGAAACAAATCGCTGTTGCTTTTGTTGTTCACATTTCTAAAGTATCTACGTCAACAACCGCCTGAAAACTGGAACAGTCCATGAATATGACGAGCACAAGAAAGCGCGTAGTCAAGAGTTCAATGAAAGCTCGTATGTGAAATGTGAAAGATCCATTACAAGAAGTTTCCAAGGGTAATCTATGAGATCCCGTGCAAAGACTGCAATTTCTGCTACATTGGTGAAACGGGAAACTTCACGCGATGACTGAAAGAGTACCAACGAGATGTTCATAATAATCGGCATGTCTCCCAACACATTTGCGGAGCATGTGCACAAGCGTTGCCACCGCATCGCTTGGGAGAACGCCACAATCATCGCTAAGGAAAGCAACGTGACAACGAGATTGCTACTCGAATCTCTGCTGATAGATACGGCACCAGATACCGTTAACAGGACAGCCGGAAATATGCCCCACATTTATGGTCGTTCATTACGTCATATACCGTGTACATAACTGGACAACGGCGCTACGTTCGCTGCATTGTGAACAAGGAACCTGTGATTCCGAAACGTCAAAAACTGTTCCTTTTTTTACTTGCTCAGCAACCGCAATTTTCGTTATGTGCAACAAGAAAGCATCATGATAAACGCTTGTCCTCTGTCCCTTGTTTCCGTATATAGTGTCAACCCAACAGATTACTCATTTTTTAAGTTTTTTTGTTTAGTTTGAACCGGCTAGCCGCGCAAGTACAAGTTATACTAAACTCTCGTTAAGCGAAGGTTTATTAGTGCTGATCTCCTTGGACATCTACTATATAAACTGTACGCAGCTTTGGGAAGTAATTTGTTGCTAGTAACACATTACTGCTTACTAGTTACCTTTTCTGGTGACTTCTAAGTGTAACTCGAGCGATACTTCTTCAATCGAGCAGCTGTAACGTTGTTATTTTGTACACTGTAAGGGCAACATTATTCCACTACAGTTCCTAAAACGCATACGCTTGTGTCTAATAGATAATGAAATTTCAGCAATGAAAAATAAATTTTAAAAAATGACGTTTATAGACAATTCTTCACATCGCTCTTGGATTGGGCCTTGCATTATGTTCTTGACGCATGTAACTGGACCGGTTCCACACGACTTCTTAGCTGTCCATCAAATAAAATGTATTGTTTAAGTTTGTGAGATTTTAATTGCTGTTCTTACTGTAACAGAAAAATTATGACATTCATTCTTCGCTGAACAAAAATAACCAAAACACACACAACAAACTTTTTCCCGCTTTAGTTCGTCATGAACTTAACCTACTTTATAACATAGTTGCCATAACCACATTTTCAACAAATTACACTAAACTTAAACTGAGTAGTGGGTACATCTCTAAGTGTTCCTTTTTCTGGTAAGATGCCCATGACCAACTGTATGTATGCTTGGGGTAGTGTACCCCATTGGGGATTGCTTGTTTTTACGTATGCACATATTTGTGTTTCAGGAGTCGGCCAAGCGCCCACGGCTGCGTGATGTGAGGCGTTTCATGGATCGCCTGCGCCTGAACATCCACGGTGGCACAGGCGGCACGGGATACCCCCGCTACGGCGGCATCGGTGGCGTTGGTGGCAGCGTCTACTTGAAGGCCATCGACAAAATGGAGTTGAGGGACGTCGTCAAAGACTACCCCGACAAGCGCATCAAGGCAGGTCACGGACAGAACAGCAAGTTAGTTCGGCACTAAGTTGCAATTTCAACTGTTCCATCATCCTAACCTTCTTGACTCATTCATCCTTACACCTCGGTATATTTCGCGACATATTGACCACCGTCATAAGGTTTCCATTGACACCCAGTCTATTTATCTATCACTTTTGTCTCGTACATCATTAGTGTGGAACCAACTTACACAGGACGTTGTAACTATTATTGAAAACTATCTTTTTTGGCGAACTTTAGCTAGCATTTCATAACTACATAAAAAACTTACATTTATACATTCACCTATGTTATTTTATTTTCTGACTGTGCGCAGCTAACACTGCATAATTAGGAGTCTTTATTTGCACGTCGTTACTCCATCGCTGCATTTGTTTTCTTTTGCCTTCTTTATTGCTTTGTAACCACTCCTCGCTGTAATGCCATACAGTCCTGAGAGTAGCATGACTAAATAAATTATTGTATTGGTGTACGAGAATGTTAAGTTGATGTAAAGTGGGCAGCTTGAGACTTGAGAGCTTAGAACGGCAGAAAGCTGAGCTGGTTAGTAATTATTCATCATAGGAAAAGGTTGGGCATGCAAACACTGACACAAGACACGAGAACAAGGCAGTGATTGTTTTGTCTTAGCCTAACTGAGTGAATGACTGGCACAGATGCGGGTGAAAGAGTCAATGCAAACGGCAGTGGAGAATAAATATCAGTGATAGTGAAGACAGCATGAGGAGCAAAGAGAAGGAATAGAATATGATGAGAGGGCGAAGAGGAACGCAGAGTGCTGCACGAAATGTTCTCCTGGTAACACTTCTTTCTAAACGATAAGTGACACAGCCAGTGGAGGTGCTTCGTCTGCCACTGCTGCTAAACGAGCTGCCAGAGCAGAGGCTCGGCACTGCGAACACCAAAATCCTGCTGCTCACAATTTTCGCACGAGCGAGTATCATAGTCGTTGGTGATTTCTTTTTTTTGCTTAACACGGTGAACACTGCGTCCACCAATAAGCATTATAATGAAAGCTTGTAGCGTTTCCACTGGTGTAATGTCAAAGTACCAACCAGGGAACAGTTGCGAAGGTGAGAGTATTACAAGCAGCCATGAACCTTGTAATGTCACAGCAGATATGCAGTAGTTTATCAAGTATGTGGTTGGAAAGGCCAACATGTTCCAAAGGCAACATGCTACATGGTTCGTGTTTCATTTCATCGTTATAATGTGTACATTTACTTCATGCATTTACAGTATCATTCACCCATAGTATTAGCTTAGCGGCCAAGTTGCTAAGCTCGAGAACATGGGTGCAATTCCGGCCATGGCAGTGTCATTTTGATGGGGGTGAAATGCAAAGAACACTGATAAACTTAAGATTTCGATGTGAAGTAAAACACCTCTGGTGGTCAAATTTAATTTGGAGTTCCCCACCACAGTGGGCCTCATAATCATAGTGTGCTGTTGGCACGTAAACACCAGAATCTAATTTCTTTTACAGTTCAGTACATTGTAAAGAGAAGAACAAACTAGTACTTCAGGAATAGAAAGCATGCATATTGTTGCCAACGTGCAAAGAATAGGCATGTGCGAATATTCAAGCATTTCGAATATCTGAATGAATATTACAGTATTCGACAGGAATTTAAATTATTCGAAATTTCGAAGTATTAGAAATAAACGAATAGGCGTATATTAGACCGCATGTAGCCCCATGCAAAGGTGGTTTCACTACAGCCTAGGAGTGCTATGCCGTGAAAACACCTATCCAGGAAAAATCTGCAATGCGGCAAATCTCCGCTTCAAGGTTAAATGAACATATTACCTTCACACAGATTAATCATTTTTTTAAGTTTAAAAGCTTGTTATAGGGGCTTATGCGTCCTAGGTATAGTAAATTTTAAAACACAAGGTATTTTATCAGTTATCACTTGCATTCTACTCAAATTCAAATCCTGCTACTATTCCAAGTTGCTTCCACTTCACTTCGTGCCAAAATGAATGAAATTCGCACATGCCTTGTTCCAATTTAAAAAAAATATTGTTCACGTTAGTTGGATCATGACAAATATGCTCATTTTTATTTATAATATGTGATATATACTATTCAAACTATTCGATTTGAAATTATTTGACCAAATCACTATTCGCTTCGAATTTACTTTAAACCTGAAGTTTACTATTCGCACATCTCTAGCAAAGAATTTTCATAATTGCCTTCCAGGCAAATACCTTTACTAAAGTAAAAGAGATGCAGTTTGCAAAATTTTGTTTCAAATGGTTCCACAAGTGCAGAGAAAAATTATTCAGACAAAAATTTCATTTTTAAAGGGTAAAAAATTAGTCTCCACAAACGGCAACATTAGTTGCGAGCATGGTAAAAACGCGCCCGCTAAATGCGCATTCTGGCTTTCAGTCCTTTATATATTTTTGAGATGATTCCCAAAGACCAATAGCGTAACTTGGGTTCACACTACCTTGTATGAACAAAAAATAATAATAGTGAAACTTGAAGTAGTTGTGCCTGAACATCCTCATGCTGTGCGGGCTGCTCACTCTCGTTTCCTTGTACTTGCACACCATCCGTTAAATTTGACTTCTACTGCTCACTCTTGGAGTATTGGTAAAGAACACTCTGGGCGGCATGAGTTTTCAATAACACTGAGCAATTTGCTGTTGTGTAATTTGCTTTACAAGTCATGTCCACAAACATGGATGCACATAGCAAAGAAGGTAAATTGTGAGTGCCTGCAATAGTGAGCTGTGTGTGACAGAAAAAAAAGTTTATATTAAGTAGTTTCCTGCGGTATAACAGATGGTGCTGATATTGTTTTCAGTGGATTTGTACAACTTCGTTTTACATATTGCAATAACTGCAAACATTTCCCAATAACAGGTCAACACAAATCCTTGGCCAACCAGGAACTGACATCACCGTCAAAGTGCCTGTCGGAGTGTCTGTCTACAACGGCCAGAATCATTTGATTGGTATGTCTTTGCGCAGTTTGCTGCGTCAAGCTGCTTTTGCAAAGAAACCTACACATATTTTTATTTATCCTTCATCCATGTTCAAAATGAAACCATTTTTTCTGATACTTATTCTTGAGCAATTGTACTTTGAAACACCACCTTCGGTGTGCTTTTTTGTTTATACTTCTGCATATGGACCACTCGTTATAAGTAAGAGTCGCAGTAATAAGTTGTATTGTTCCTTTTACAATGCAGTTTTAATGGCAGAAACGTTGAAGCCTTGTACAGTTAGGAGGAGTATGATGTCAAAAGATAAAATAAAATCAACTTGCTGAGGTGAACATTATTATAAAAAATTATACCTTCGCAAATTTACACAGGCAATGCATTTATGAAATACAGCGAAGTTGTATCAGCAAGTTCTTACAGCCTTTGAAAATACTAAGAGTCTGTTTTGCCATTGCCCGAAATATCTCCAAGACTTTTGCAAACGCTTCAAAATATTTCATGAAATTCCTTTTCTATACCATCGAACTTTCAGATACTGCATTATATCAGACCTTAGTGCTTCTATATGTGGTCTCTGTTGTAACAGCATATGTTCCTGTATAGTGTGCCGGCTCTACCTGTGCTGGCGTGTAGCTGAGTGTTCTGGCAGCCCGGTAGGCCATACTGTTTGCTACTTTTCATGATAACTAATAACCTGTGCCACTTGTGTTCTACATAGGCATACATACACGTTAGAACCGCCGGCGGTCAACATTAATCGACGAGTCTCTCACCACAGCATGCCTCATAATTGTATATTGGTTTCGGCATGTAACAACTCATCATTTTTCACAGCCTAGTTTCAATGGGAGCAAAGCACACAACTAACTGCTGCTGCGGTTGCGGACAGGATAACTGACAGCTTGCCTAACTTAGACATGTCAAGGACAGGTATCTGAGAAGTTGGAAAAAAAATAGAGAACAGCTGTTCCTTCATTTTATCGGTCAGATGCTGCACAAGAATAGTGAAGAAGTTGTGAGGTTGATCAGAAGTAAGACTGGAGACACAACATTCAACTCATTAGTAGGCTGTACTTTGTTGTCTGACTCCTTCCTTCTTTTCACCTTCCTTCTTGGCCTCAACGCAAACTACCGATGTCCTTACAGTTGAAGCACGCAGTTGCTTTCCTGAATAGGACAGTAGAACCTCTCTAATACGTTTTTCATGGGCCACATAAAAAAAAAATGATGTGGTAGCCGGGAAACGTAGAATGCAAAAATGGGGTTAAAATCGGTAAAATTGCGACTAAATAATAAAACAGATGCATTGCACACAGCTCTACCTCACAATAATTTATTCATCAGTTTAAAGCCTTAAAGAAGTCCTTGGTGGAAGTCTGCGGTTTCTTTTGTACGTCTGCCTAAACCAGACTCTTTTCAAGCACTTGGATGGCTTTGTGGCAGGCCACATTTCCAAACTCATTGACGCACCTTTTCAGCATATCCACCACAGTGAAAGTATGCAATGCATCAGACAGGAACACTGTGGGAACGTTTGAAAAAGGGATTGCAGTGCATAAGTGTCTGTAGGTTCTCTGCTTGGACAGGACGCCAGAAAATATTATAGTACTATAAGCGGGAAAACATGCAAGTTAGGAACGTATAAGCGAGTTTCTACAATATAAAACGACTGTTGACCTCCATGGGACGTTAGTTCATCTGACAAGCCATCCATGTTTGCATATTCTTTGTGCTATTGCCTTTGGCACAATTGCACATGCATTTTTTTTTCATGTGTTCGTGTGCCCTTTCCACTGTGTTTATTCTATCATCAATCCTCCAACACATGCAGGGGACCTCATCAAGCCTAATGACAAGATCTTGGTGGTGCGAGGGGGCCAGGGGGGCAACCCCAGCAACCAGTACCACGGACAGAAGGGCGAGGTCGACAACATCACCCTCAGCCTGAAGCTCATTGCAGATGTGGGCTTCGTGGGGTGAGGAGACCTCCAACTCTATCTCAGAAATTTAACTCACTGAATAGTAGCATAATACCCATGTTGCACCAGAAGACCCAATGTTCATTTTTGTTGATTTGCATTTACATATATTTTTATTTATTTGTACGTACTATAGCCTCAACGAGGCTATTGCAGAAGTGGGAGGCAGTACAGAGAAGCTAAGAAAACGAGTATACAAAACATTTTTCTGCGGGTTAGCGAGAATTCTTGCAACGGTAATGAAAGGGTGTTACTGGTTGGGGAAATCCAACCATCAGTGGTTGAAGGGAGCTTGAGTCTAGCCTAGGTGGTGTTTACTGCTTGACATCTTGACCACTAACAACAGACGAGGACAGTTCCTTTCACTCACCTTGTCTGTTGTTAGCAGTCACGATGTCAAGGGTAAAGGGAAGAAACCGTATTTAAAGAGTACAGTACAGGCAAAAAAGAAATGTTGAAATGTTTAGGGCATGATGGGTCCTAGTAGATGGTAGTTTGAGAAATGTTAGGCAACTGTCCGGCAAAGAGAGGAGAGGCGAATTGATTAAAATGCATATAAATTTCAGATATTCAAGACGATTATGCATGACAAGAATTGTGAGACCTAGCCGGGGAAGGAAATTAGATGGCAAGAAAGCCCTTGTCATAGCTCCCGCAAACAACTGCCTTCCATTCCAGAGATTCTTGTTCTTTAGCACTGCGATGCCTGTATGGGTGCCATACAACACAATCATGTCCAAGGATAGCTCAAAGCAGGGGGTTTTATATTTTATAAGTTTAGTTCCTTGTGGAAAAAGGCGCAAGGTGCATTGTAAGTCTCCTAGTCTTTTAAAGGAGTCCTGAACCATCCCTTGGGCTTGACATTAAAAACGACTTGGGATTCATGTGACTCCTCCCAGAAATGTACAGTTAAAAAAGTCTTTCAAAAAGGATTAGTAGTGAAGATATCGTGAATGCCATATTTCCTATTTGCATGTGTGCACATGCATGTGCACATGCTTGTGATACGTGAACGTTTCTTTTTGTTCATAGAAAACATCTGCAACCTAACGTGCTCCCAATGGGTTGACAGTTGATTTCAGGTTTTGGTTCGGACCTTACTGTTGAATTTGCATCTATAAGTGCAATGTCGGGACCTTGATGGGAAGTATATTGTCCAAACTTCAGTATGTACTAACGATCTTGTACATGCTCTGTAAAGAAAAATGTAGGGGTGTGCGAATATTCGAAATTTCGAATATTTTTCGAATAGTGTTTGCTATTCGATTCGATTCGCACTGAAATTTTACTATTCGAACTTCCCAAAGACAAATGCAGTCAACGTCCGGTTGAAAGTGACCCCTTCAGATTTTCAATATGCTTCACCTCATTACACTCTCGTATTGCGGCAAAGCTGCCTTTCAAGCTCCATTACGGTCGAACTTAGCCAAGAGGCAAAGTCCGGTTGGAAGTGGTCCCTAGATTTTCAATATGCTTCACCTCATCACACCCCCGTATTGCGGCAAAGCTGCCTTTCAAGCTCCGTTACGGTCGAACTTGGGCAAGACAGTCAACGTCTGATTGGAAGTGGTCCCTAGATTTTCAATATGCTTCACCTCCTCACACCCCCGTATTGCGGCAAAGCTGCCTTTCAAGGTCCGTTACGGTTGAACTTTGTCAAGAGACAGTCAACGTCCGTTTGGAAGTGGTCCCTAGATTTTTAATATGCTTCACCTCATCACACCCCCGTATTGCGGCAAAGCTGCCTTTCAAGGTCCGTTACGGTTGAACTTAGTCAAGAGACAGTCAACGTCCGTTTGGAAGTGGTCCCTAGATTTTTAATATGCTTCACCTCATCACACCCCCGTATTGCGGCAAAGCTGCCTTTCAAGCTTCGTTACGGTCGCTAATGTTAACTCAAGAAAACGCTGGTTCCAATATGGAGATGAAAGATGTGGCAGAGTTGGGGGCTCAATTAATGTTGTTTTGGACCTGAAATTTGGGCAGGAAGTCCGAAAAATCGGACGCCGAAGCTTTTTAGCATCCAAAATTTCAGATGTTCTTATCAGAGCCGTATATTCCCTTTGGGAGAGTTCGGCGCTCTTTTGATCTCGCCGCCAGTCTGGCAACAGCGCGCTTCCGCGCCGCCGACGCCATTTCGTGCCGAGGTTTCTCGTGATGCTGTACCCGTGACGTCGCTGTCGGCATTTATGCTTCCCCTATGACCGACCTGGTGTGTCTTTGCTGCTGATCGTGCACGTGTCGGCTGCGTGAAACATCGTGGACCTGCACGGACGTCGCAATGGGGGCTTGCAGCGCGGTCGCTGAAGAAAGGGTTCGCCAGAGACGGAGCGTTGCGGGCGCACGCCAACGCGAGCTTACAGTGCCGCGGCACAAAATGGCGGACAGCGCCGCGCCGCCGCTAAATTTGGATGGTTGTTGGCTCCGCCCCTCCGCCGAACTCTCCGAAGGAATATACGGCTCTGGTTCTTATATATCGACGTCTACGAGGCAGATTTGGAACTCCGGACTTGAAAGGAGCACACCCTTGTCTGCCACATCAGTTGGCCTTCCACAGAAGTTGAAAAGAAGGAGAGGCTGAGGAAATGGCATCTCTGCCTATCACGTGTAAAGTGTTGTCGGTAACACTTTGGTTGCACCAAATCATGTACATAAATACAATTCGGCCTCTACATTGCCTCATTCTTGATAAGAAAGACAACTATGAAATATGACCCCACCAGCGCTTCATCAACCCAGTGAAAAAAAACACTTTCATGTTGCTATCTCACAAGAACATACTTAGGGATTCTCTGCAACTTTTTCTGTAATTTCACTTCGAATTATTCGAAAAATGTTTGAGAAATATTCAAAAATTATTCGAAATTATTCGATTCGCACTCAACCTTTATTATTCGAATTCGCTTCGCACCCAAAATTTTGCTATTCGCACAGCTCTAGAAAAATGTCTTTCAACCCTCCACTTGAATCTAATCCTCGTGTTCCACAAGGTGTGGTTCGCTGGTTTTGTCACATGAAGAACCCACTTCCAACGTGGCGCACACATCGATAGATCTGCGATGTTATAGTCCAGTTCTGCACGCAAGCTCTGTATGGTTTCAGGTCACTCATGGCCTGCAAAAGTAATCTAAACAAGGGAGGATCAAAGGCTTCAATTCCGAAAAGGCAGTGCAGCCAAGGATGAGATCGAAGGAGGGTAACTTATTAATAGAACTGAGCTTGTTTTTCTGTTTATCAACACTAGTGGTTACACAAACTGTTCTGTAAAGTGTGTCGTTATTATCATATTTCTGCAGTTTTCCTAATGCTGGCAAGTCAACACTCCTGAGGGCACTGTCAAGAGCAGCACCCAAGGTTGCCAACTACCCTTGTATGTATGTCAACTATGGTTTCTGTCGCACCTGTTGTATATTACCATGCCTGGGATAACCTTTCGAAAATTGTTATTATGAATCAAACTCATGATTCAGTACATGCAGGCAGTTTTACTTGCAGTAAAATTCCGAGCAAACGCCCCCACCCGAGCAAGCGCCCCCTCCGATTTCACTTCTAATTTCAATTTCCCACCGGGAAAGCACCCTCCCACCCCTTCTACTTCTCCCACCCCGCACACCAATCTTGCAACACTGGCCTGCTTGAATCCGATTCAGTGCTGCTTAGCAGGCCAATTTCGAAGTGCTTGCAGCTGAAATTTGTCATAAAAAATCAAATTAAAAAATCCCCTCACATAATGATCACACCCCGAATGGGACAAGACACCCACGACGACTGTTAGGGTCCTGCCAGCAAGAGCATGGCCTTTGAGATCTGTATTCCAAGATGGTACCTAGGATGACGTAGTCAGCAAAAGTAAGGCCTTCAAGGTCTGTTTCTTTTGTTTAAAGCTGTTGTGCTGACTCATCATTGGAGGTGCTTCTATGCCATGCTTCCCGTGGTGTGATCGCGGTTTCTTTGTATTTCTTGTGTTTGTGAGCTGTCGTAATGCGCCGTGCCACAAACGAGAGTGAGAAGACTTCTGGGGAAGGCTATGTACACTCCATTTTTGTCTGGCAATAAATGCTGCCGTCATCTTGAACTTTGGTGCCATTCTGGGAAAGTGCACCCCACTACTTTGCCAGTAATTTCGACTTGCGCAAGGGGGGTCGCTTGGTCAGAATTTTATGGTATATGTCATGTTATGTGATGTCGCTTCATCCATCCAACCGACGACTTTGTGCTTGGAAATGCTTTAGACGTTAGCTGGTTTCCCCATACAGACCTGCGGTTCTGGAGCCAGTGTCTGCACTTTGTAACTTGAAAGCATTGGATACTGCCTTGCACTAGCGGTGAATCATATGTAATGTTATTGTACTAGGTAGATGTTCTGAGCAAATCGGAATTTGTCTGCAACCTCTCCATCCATGATGGAGGGTAGTAGCTTCCTCTGATATCTTGAAAATTATTGATTTCTTCCTATCTATCAAAGCACACCACTTAGGCCACTACTGTCAACACAGTAATTAGCAGATGCACAGCATGGACTACCAGCCAGCATGGCTGGTGAGTCACTTACAGCTAAACGTCGATACATATAATAATGTCGGTGAAATTGGTGATGTACTACATTATAATGAAACATCATTGGACTGAAATTTGATCTTTCATGCAAAGTATGTAGTCGATGAATTCTTATTTAGATAAAAGGCGCTGCAAAAATGTAGCAATGATAGGGCAGTACAAGAAGAAACTAACTTTACTAACTTGAGAAAAAATAAATTTTTGGGGCCTTAGATCTGGCAGCCACATCTTAATGCAGTGAAGTATTTATTAGGGGTGTGCGAATACTGAAATTTTATTTCGAATCCAATTCGGATCGAATAGTGCCAAATGGTGGTCAAAAATATCAAATATCGAATACAAAGATTTTATTGAAAATTGAAAGAAGCAACACAGAAATGAAATGTACTCATGTCCTCGAGTCCACGACGTGGTGAGTGACTGCTACTGGAAGACTATAAATTGTCATGTAGAAACTTGAGCTGTTCAACATGGCCTGTCTTCAGGCTCTCTTGCCATAGCGTTGTGGTGTTTCCTGCACTTGAAAACGGTTGCAGGACCCGGAACTATCTTATTTACACGAAACATGTACACTCAAACCTCAATATAACGAAGTTACATCCTACACGAAAATAACTTAGCTATATCCAAAAATTCGTTATGAATGTACAGTAGAACTCCGCTACAACGAACTCCGCTTCAACGAAATTTCTGGTACAACGAAAAATTCTCAGTTCCTCATCAACAGTCCATAGGAGTCAATGCATAAATATTCTTGCCACAACGAACACTTTTTCTGCTGCCGTTCCGCTTCAATGAAATTTGACGATGCCATTCCGGACTCAAAAATTTAATTTACCGTGCAATAAACTCAATCTCAGACATTTAGGTGCATTTTAGAACATAAAAATACGAATTCAAAGTCTAAATCGCGTGTTGGCACCACCAGAAACCGCCGCTGTTGACTGAGCATGGGGGCCATCATTGCTTGCTAGCAACGGCGATCAGACTGCCCTGCTTTCACAACTGGCTTGAGTTACTTCTTAGTCGCAGACAATCCGAAGCCAAAGCTCAGTTGTCCACACTGGGGTGCAGTCGCGGAACGATTCCTTCTCCGATGCCTTTCCAATGCTTTTCGTGCTTTTTGCACTTTGCTAGTTGTCAGAGCGACAATACATCCACGTTATCAGCGCGAGCAGCCCTGGGGTGCAATTGTGGAACCATGCTTTTTCCAATGCCAATGCTTTTCGTGCTTTTTGCGCTTGGCCAGTGCGACCGGCGGTCGGAGCAACAATTCGTCCGCGTTATCAACAGGATCAGCCAGTTGCTAGGGGTGGATAAGAATAGCATAGAATAAGGCGTAAGTCATCGCTCTGCGATAGCAAGCCTGCATCTCGCCGTTGTCGGTGAATAGCTAGTGTTAGCGTATTAGTGCAACTGTGCAGTTCGTATTGCGCGCCCGTGCCTCTGTTTGGTTCGTTCGCGGAAGCCGTTGTTTCTGCGTGCTTTTCAACGTGGCATCACTATGCATATATGAGAATCACGTCGTGACGCTGCTAGGGACGTAAAGGAAGCAGCAGACACTTTTTAAATTTTGGAAATAAAAGTTTATCTGTTCTACTAGCTCAGGTCAGCCATATTTTTTTTCGATTTCACTACAACAAAATGTTCGCTTCAACGAACATTTCTCCGAGCACCGTCAGTTTCGTTGTAGCGGGGTTTGACTGTATATTCTTAACACTCTATGTATTGCAAGACTATTCTTCATGTACTTCGTTATAACCGATATTTCGTTATATCTGTGTTCGTTATGTCGAGTTTTCAGTGTAATTAAGATAGGTGGTGACAGCTCTATTACGTGTTTGTTCAGGAGGGGTTGTTTTTCCGTCTTTTATAGGCATGCAGACATGTTGATAGAAGAGCCACCATTCCAGACTGCAGTGGCACTAATTAACCTCCTAACATCTAACAGAAGGGGGCATGTTTTTGTTTTTTTATTGTTGCACATTACGGTTCATCTGACAACGGTAATGTTGGGCTTCGTCGTCATCAGCGCTCTGGGGCCAAAAATCATCGGGTGCCCTGTTCACAGCAGCGTTTTAACTGCGCGTTGGAACGATGGGAGTTTCTGAATGAGTGGTGCGGTGCGGCAGTGCTGACTGCACAGCGTGAACAAATTTTTGCATCTGAAGCCAGTCACGGATAGTTTTGCGGGCCAAAGTCGAGACATTTTACGGGGCTTGCGCCACACACAATCCAACTGTGCAAGCAGTCTGTGCCTTCGTTTTGCAAACTAAGTTGTGAAGGGCTTGACAATTTTCTTATGTGTTTTTTTACATGCTGAAATGACATGATCTCCTTTAAAATAAACATGCGCTCACTTTTGAACCAGGATATCGGTGAAAGTTTTAACAAAAGGCCTACTGTAATGACATTAGCGTTAGTTTTAGCCACCCCACCCTAACCAAGTTGCACCGTTGGCCTTTGTCGTGTTTTAGATATTTGTCCTGCCCCGCCACGGTGGTCTAGTGGTTATGGCGCTCGACTGCTGACCCGAAGGTCGTGGGATTGAATCCCGGCCGCGGCGGCTGCATTTTCGATGGAGGCGAAAATGTTTGAGGCCCGTGTACTTAGATTTAGGTGCACATTAAAGAACCCCAGGTGCTCGAAATTTCCGGAGCCCTCCACTACGGCGTCTCTCATAATCATATCGTGGTTTAGGGACGTTAAACCCCAGATATTATTATTATTATTATTAGATATTTGTCCTGTGGAATTATTCAAAACTTTAAATACTAGCTATTCAAAAGTCGAATCAAAATACTCTTATCGTACTATTCAATCTGAATTCCAAACTCGAATATTCGCACACCCCTAGTGTTTATGACAAACACTTCTTCATAAAAAATTTACATTATAGACAGTGCCATTGTTGTGACACTCACTTTCACATTTGCAGCACTGTTGGGCATTATGTCAGGCTACAACTTGGATATGGACAATAAAGATATAATGACTTGTATTCCACAATGACAGTCTTTTTACCCATACACTTTCCGGGCTTTGGTATAAGGAGACCAGTTTTTATTTGTGTCTGATTTATGCTTATGAATATATACTCTAGTGCAGTTATTAGAGCAAACAAATTTTTGTATATAAATGCTTGTAAGCCATTAGATGTAGAAAAGGGTTGATTGCACTGCTGAAAGAGATGTGTCACAGCATGAAACAGTGGAAGCATTATGTGTTATTTATGAATGACACTTTTGTGCTCAAGATAAGCAGCATGATGCTTAAATGCTTCCTTCTTATGTTTTAGTTACTACCATCAGCCCAAACATTGGAATCATGGAATATGCTGACCACCGGCAGGTAAGTTACTGTCAGTTCATGCGGTGCCATGCATTTGAGTAGTTCATATTTATTTATTTATTTATTTATTTATTTGTTTATTTATTTATTTACAGATCGATTTATTATGGGGAGGGGGTGCAGTAGGAGGTAACCCAGTAGCTACAGTGTTGCACTGCTGAGCTTTAAGTCACGTGTTAGGTCATGGACGCAGTGGCCGAATTTCGTTACGGTCAGAATGTGAAAGCTTCCGTATTTTATGCATTTGGCACATGCTAAAGTACCCCACATGTTCACGAGTTATCTGGAAGGAAGGAAAAAACAAGCAGAAGGATAGGGAGGTTGCCACTTTTTAGACCGGCTGGCTACCCTGTGTTGGGTGAAGGGGGTGAGGGGAATAAAAGATAATAGAAGAGAGATGTTACAAAAAAGAAGAAGAAGAAAAAGAAAGAAAGAAAAAAGGAAAGGAGAACATGAGACTGCTTAAAGTCTGTCTCTTAGAACAGGTATCTGGAGTGTCCCATCACGGTTTGCCTCGTATAATGAAATCATCCGCAGCAGCTGCATTTTCGATGGAGGCGAAAATGTCTGAGGCCCGTGTACCTAGATTTAGGTGCACGTTAAAGAACCCCAGGTGGTCGAAATTTCCGGAGCCCTCTACTACGGCGTCTCTCATAATCATATCGTGGTTTTGGGACGTTAAACCCTAGATATTATTATTATTATTATAATCATCATAATGAAATCATGGTTTTCGCACATGAAACCTCACAATCAACTTTTCTAACTATCCTCACGTGTTTTTTTATATATCTTTGCTCATATCAATTGCTTTATCCAAACAAAGCTTCAGAATCATGCACTTCACTGAAATGCTGACATGCTAGAGCACGGAAATATTTTGTTGATACCGTTGTGCATATTATGGAGCCAGAATGCAGGCTCAATTTCTGTTTATGTATACACTGAACATTTTTTGCGTGGTCTGTAAGTGGAACTTAGAGCCGTTATTCTGAACTATTAATCTATATTCTTGCAAGAAAAAAAATAATAAAATAAGCTTTAAGCCATCTTGCATTGCTGCAAGAATGTTTTTTTGTGTGTGCGTGTGTGTGTGTTTGGAAGCCAGTGCTTTTGACCAATTCAATATTGCTTTACTTTGCATATATCTAGTCCTTTCTCAGACAATGTAAATGTGATGGCTGTCACATTTCCTTTTTCAGTGAAAGTATATTTGCAAGGTGATCTTTCCTACTTATAAACACTTCCACTGAAATATGTCTTTTTTGAAAGCTTATAGGAATAATCAGTATTTTGGTTTGACGATTGATTGATGCAAATAGTTTAAACAGTCGCTGCATTTCCAAAAATTTGCTAGAATCCTTAAAGTGACACTAAAGACAAAAACGATTTTTCTCATATTAGTAAATTACTTTTTCACAATTCTAAAATCACCACGCTTGCCGTGAGAAGATGCTTGGTAACCGAAAAAACGCGCCGAAAGAAAACGTGGGTGGCAAGCGCCACTTTGAAGTTCCTGTACCAAATGCCGCGACATAGATTTTGGTGGTGTCTGCTATGTGCTACGTATTCCCTAATTGGCAAAAATGAAGTGCAGTGTCCTCTGAGGGGGCCATAGACCTAACAAACCAGGTTTCAGGAAATTTTGTTGAGCAAAACAACGAAAAATATGCCTTGAAATCCGTGATCTCAAGCGCAGAGATTTCGGTGCAATATTTTAAAAATGAGACATTGACCTTGATTTTCTCCTCTAATTAATAGATTTATGATGGTTAAATTAACGACATTATGGTTCTCAGAGAACAATTTATCAATCTAAACCCATTCGGTGTTTCACTTTAGTGTCCCTTTAATGCAGCAGGCCAGACATCGACATTTAAAAAACAAACAAACAAGGAAGCGATAACAATGAAAAGTGTTCCATCTGTGGTATACCTTTTTAATTTTCAGCGTTCTTACAATGTGAGTGTTACAATGAATTTGTTTATGAACCTTTGCTCAGGTGCTGCAGCTCATGTTTCTTTTTCAAGCGTAGCTTGTATTGACTGACTTGTGAAGCTGGTGATGGTGTGTGTTCCGAAGAAACCCTCCTCACCCACAGCTGCCGAGTGGTAGAGAAATAATAAGTAAAGCTAAATAAACTTTCCTTCCACTGCTGTGACTTGAACCCATTGAACCCGGGTCCCGCCCCTCCCCCTCCCTCGGTCAGAGAGAGTGCCTTGACCACTAGGCCACATGCCCATGCTTGCCCAACATAAATTGAACTGAAGCATATGAATGCATTCTACCGACGATGCAAAAAACAATCGGGAAGCAGTACACTTGCTATGGGCGCTTCATTGAAATATTTCGTGTTGGTGCTCTAGAAGCGATCTGCTGGACAACACGTAAGGTCGATATCAGGGATATCACATTTCAGGAAAATTTCAACTTTGAGAAAATTGAATTCCTAACCCACGTTTCCATGATCGTGTGATGGCCTTTTCGTTGAGCCGTTCAGAGGCTGATGAACACGGGAAGTTTCGTGAAAAATGCCATGCTGATTCAGCCCGAAAACAACGTTCCGGGGATGGCCGCTACCTACAATAAAATTGAACGCTTACGTTAGGACGGAGCATCACGTGATGCAAAGGAAATGCAGTTGGTCAGGCACGCCCACACCAAGCTTCGTTTGCCCTCATTTCTCCGATAGGGAAAGGGCCCCTCAATTTTTTAAAGTTCTGCAAATCTTGAGACTGTGAAAAGCACCTTGCATTCTCCCATCATGCTACCTCAATGAATTCCACGGGTCATCACAACGCCACAACCTACGCTGCACAGTGCTTGCACTTTTGGCTGTCACATAGCAGTCTAGCTACGTGTTCTGTTCCTATACATAAGCTTCAGCTATTTCATTGTGTAGATGCACAGAGGAAATTCATACATAGTACTCCTCACACACCTGTTTCTTTATTTCCTTGTGACTAGGCTTCACTAAAACAAAACTGCTACATACATTACCACCGCTCGGCACAGGCCATGCCAGAATGTGCAGGAACCTTCTTGACTGTGTTAGAATATTCTGATAAGATTGCTTGCACTGCGCAGGTAGTTAAGTTTATTCTAGAACTATCTACCATGAGCACCAACGATAACACTGGAATATTCGATCACACATGTATAAAAAATGACGTGTTTCACTGATGATCAGATTATCAACACCCAATGACCATGCTCGCCATTATCTTGTACTGCACGTGTTTTTCTTGCTGGGCACAAATTCTCCCTAGCTCAATCTTTACCAGTTTGATGGCCTTTTTCCTTTGCCATCACAACCAGGATGACAATATGCTCACTGTAATTTTCAGCCCTTTGTTACCACTAGTGAAGGCAAATTTCAGGATTTAAAGAACAAAAGTTTTGGATACATAGAAAGCATATGGGTGCTTTCCAAGACTTCTAATTTGGGGGAAAAAATTTCACAAGTTCTCATTCCACTCTGTCGATTTTTCAGACAGCTAGCCACCAATCACTCAGCCACTTGCATAATCAAAGACATTTGGAATGTGTGCTGTAGATTGCTGGCGAACTGCTTACCGTGTGTTAAATCTTATCAACGATAGTGATGAAATTGACACATTTGGAAGCAACCACTATGGTCAGAGCAGGTCACAATTGGGTAATGTTCCCATTTCTTTCTTATTCGTACAAGCGCATGTGCTTATACATATTGTGTCATGACTCTGTGGCAGATCTCCCTTGCTGACTTGCCAGGGCTCATCGAAGGTGCTCATCGCAACTTTGGTTTGGGCCACAAGTTCCTCAAGCACGTCGAGCGGACAAGCATGCTGCTTTTTATTGTTGACATCAACGGCTTCCGCCTCAACAATGCATCGTTGCACCGGAGTGCATACGAGACGGTCATGTCCTTGAACAAGGTCAGAAGTTTTCCTGCTTGGCTGCAATCCCTCATGTTCCCATTTCTTTCTAGTTCGTCTTCCTGTTACAGTTATTTCTTCTTAAAGGTCACAGTGAGAGCCCTGATGTAATAAAGTCAGTTAAAATTGGCAACTTGCTTCGTTATATTTAAACTTTGTTATACTGGAATTCAACTTTGGAAAGTACTATATAGACCAGATTTTTCTTAGCCTCGTAGCGCGAGTGTCAGCCGCACCGCTACTCTCCACACCAGGCGCCGCCTGCTGGTGTAGACGACAGCAGGGGGCCGCTGATGGCAGGGAGGTAATAGCCGTGCTTGCTGTCGCGTGTTCGCTTGTGTCAGTGCTTTCAGAGCTGTTACAAAGTAGCGGTCTCAGCTGCTTGCTTGCCATGTACTCGAAATTGCAGTGCAATGTATAAAAATTCGTCTGGGTAGCACTGCGCTGTCGTTGGGTGTCCGAGCAACGAGCGAAAAAAGAAGCGGCTGATGCAACAGACCTGTGACGTTCACAGGACACGAGCGGCTTGTGTTTGCGCAGCGTGTATTCTAGACGTTTTCAAGGCCCTTGATTTCGATAAGTAATAAGTGAGCTGGTTCTCTTGCTCAGGAGGCCATATTTTCTACCTATTCAAATGGCTGCACTGCAAGTGCATGGGTTAAAACAGGACCACCTGCTGGATGAAAAAATACAGTAATAATCTGAATTACTAGAACGGCAACGACAAATCTTGAAATGAGAAAGACAGTATCCATGCACCTCACCAGATATTTTCTCAAACTACGAAGCCAATTAACAAATGTTTCCCAATTTTGCCTGAATACTTACAGGCGCCACCGCAGCTGCCAAGTAGAAACAAGCCTCAGTTATTAACATGCACGGAAATTTCAACACGCGGGTTTTAAGCTTGCTTCCAAAATCTAAAATGTGGCCACCTTGGCTATAAGTTTGTTCAAAAAGGCACAGGTAAACCTCGATGTAACGAACTGTTTCACTTTTTACGACTTCATGTCCATAGAACATATGTATTTTGAACCTCACAGCCACAAGGTATGTCTACCTGTGGTTTCGTAACAACGAAGTTTTACTGTGACAGCAAAGAAAGGCCGAGGCGATAAATCTTGATCCGGCTCAATCGTGATCAAAGTGCCCATGTGACAGGGATCTTGTCATTGCAGGGGGCGATCATTCAATTGCAGTTAAGTATATCCTCACCGAGGCATGTCGCGATAGAAAGTGCATGCAGTGTGTGCCACTCGGTCAGGATCGAGCTTAATCAATATCGGACTCAAACGTAGCCTTCGTCGGTTTTGATCGTGATTCAAAGCACCTGTGCGACGGGGTGTTTTTGCAGACTCCCCTTTAAGAACACAGAGGTTGGACGCCAGCATGCACGCTGCGTCTAGCTTTGTTACAAGAGGCTTCAGACAGGACTCCAGGCCATGCTTTCACAGTCATCTCGCTTAGAAACCGCACGTAATCTCAGCTATGGCATTCTGCGTTAAAAACTGAAATAATCGCCTATTTAAGTTCATACCGTTGCATTTTGTGAGAGAGCACAAAACAGCCATCGTGCAGCACAAAGTTGGACGGTAGCGCGACACGAAAATATCTGTCGCTACTGCCTTTCAGAAAAAAAAAAATTTCACCGTCTCCCACTAAAGGGAACCATGTGGGAATGCGAAGGAGCGCATTGGTCGACTTAAAGTTCCACTCATCATGGGCACCTTGCCCGATGTTAACGCGTCCTTGCATGTGGAGCACACCATGAATGCACTGTAGTTGCTGTTGCTGTTACTCGTCCCGAACTCTTGTTGGAGCACGCCACGCGGGTTCATCGCGCGTCTGCAGAATCTCGTTCCCCGACGCCATCACGTGATTGCTGAGAGAGTGTAAGAGGGAGAGGCCACAGCGTCTTACCCAGCCCCTTACATAGGCTCGAACGTGCTAGCGCATGCCAGCACACTGTGGTTTTGTCTGTGTTACACCAAGCTAGGACAGCATACGGCAGCCCGGGCCCCTAATGTGCTCTGCATGTATCATCATCAAGGCGGTCGAAGAACAAGACAAAGAAGACTTCTCCTTGGTGCGAGTGCAGCGCTCAATATGTTTCAGATGGCTATGGTAGGTTTCAGAAAGTGGACGGTCACCAATGGAACTACGGACAAAGCCCAGTGCAAAAGCTGCTTCGCATCTAAAAAGAAGATACAGCTTACTAGGTTTCACCTGGCCGTTAGCATACGCAAATGCGCAAGTTTAAAACGTTTCTTGATATGATACAGTTCTAAAAAAAAAAAGAATGGACAACTGCACGGTGTTGCAACTATTCAAACCTTCGTGACTGATGTTGCTGAACTGTTCTCGCGATGTTTGGCAAGCTCCCTAGCACAATTCCGGTGTTCGAAAATGTAGTCGCATGAAAGAAGATGCACGTTCCGACATTCCGAGAAGACTTGGCGGCTGCAGTGCGTGCGAATCTGCCATCGCCCGCTACTGAGAGCCACAAACGTGGTGCACCGTGCTGTGTGCCAGTGCGTTTCAGCAGCCCCCAAGGAAATGCTCGCACCGCGGCACCTTGGTCGGCCAAACATGGCGGCCGCCTACGAGCGCTGGAAATTCTGGTCTATAGTTGCCCACAGACTTGGGCTGCACGCAAAGTTTTTTAATCAGTGCTGTCCTTCCTACTATTACTATGAATACTAAGTAATAAATTTAACTAAACAGGCTGTAATGGTAGAAATTCTGCATTATGAATTTTTATAACAGTCGTGCATTTATGAATGAAACTGACTGTCGTGTGCTTGCGCTCAGCCCCGCCCACCTAATAGGAATGAAATGCAGCACTGTAGTTATGGTGCCATTCTCTTCTTTGCAATGAAGCAAGTTCAATGTGGATGGAAAAGAGTTACATTGCACTGGTAATATCTGTACTTGGAATAGGTCATTCTTAAATATTATTTAAATTTATTTAGTCCACATATTTCTAGGAGGCCCTTACTTGTAACAAAGAGCTTCTGCGAATTCAAGAAAAACTGGTTCGGGGCCCTTTAAATTTGTTAATCTTTTTCTTTTCTCGTGCATGATTGTACTCCTTATGACAAGAACTACGTAGATAGGACTTGTGGTACGGTTACACTAAGTATGTGCAGCGAACAGCATGCTTATTTTGGGCCCAGTCTCACTCGGTCGAGATGTGTGCGTGGGGTGCTTCTCACGTCTTTTTCGTGCTGCGGTTTCTTAATGCTTTCAGGAACTAGAACTGTACAAAGAAGATCTCCTCTCTAAGCCAGCCATTTTGGCTGTGAACAAGATGGACACCGAGGGGGCTATGGACAAGTACGAAGAGCTTTTGGAGCAGCTTAGAAAAGCAAGACAGTGAGTTGTTTGTTTGTTTACAAATAGTAGCTTTGTTTGGGGGGAGTGGTTACTTTTTCACTAGTTTTCACGATTGTCTGCAGTCAGGATTTCTCTCCTCATTAGAAAAGTCACTTGCTTTTCTGTAATCAAGTTGCAAGACACAGTTTTCATTAAGCACCAGCTCATTCTCTGAGATTCGTTTGCTGTTGTAGATTAGAGCTTTGTGACATACTATGAAGGTTGAAAAGCAGTGGTCGGATGGACTGCACTGTGCCATGTCTCTCCGACGCATAGGCTCGAAAGCTGTCACATGTTTATTGGCAAAATTCAACTTGTGTTTCTTGTGAAGATTCTTTGTTTTACCTTGCCGATTCACTATGACTTTGCTTAGATTGATTGTCTCATTGCTAGGGATCTGCGTGATGTTAAAACAAACGGTCGAAGGAATACTCTTGTCTCCAAGGGGCAAACGAGTAGAGAAAAAACATGCAGGTTTGCGTCGATCTGTGGTCTTGCTGTCATCGCCATTAAACCGTTGTTATCTCCCTTTTGTCACAAAGTCATTCCAGCTACCAAAATTAGAGCTGTGCGAATAGCAAAATTTTGGGTGCGAAGCGAATTCGAATAATAAAGATTGAGTGCGAATCGAATCGAATAATTTCGAATAATTTTCGAATATTTCTCAAACATTTTTCGAATAATTCGAGGTGAAATTACAGAAAAAGTTGCAGAGAATCTCTAAGTATGTTCTTGTGAGATAGGAACATGAAAGTGTTTCTTTTCGCTAGGTTGATGGAGCACTGATGGGGGCATATTTCATAGTTGTCTTTCTTATCAAGAATGAGGCAATGTAGAGGCCGAATTGTATTTATGTACATGATTTGGTGCAACCAAAGTGTTGCCAACAACACCTTACACGTGATGGGCAGAGATGCCATTTCCTCAGCCTCTCCTCCTCTTTCAACTGCTGTGGAAGCCCAACTGATGTGGTGGACAAGGGTGTGCTTCCTTCAAGTCCGGAGTTCCAAATCTGCCTCGTAGACGTCGATATATAAGAACATCTGAAATTTTGGATGCTAAAAAGCTTCGGCGTCCGATTTTTGGGACTTCCTGCCCAAATTTCAGGTCCAAAACAGCCTTAATTCAGCCCCCAACTCTGCCAAATCTTTCATCTCCATATTGGAACCAGCGTTTGCTCGAGTTGATACATTTGCGACCGTAGCGGAGTTTGAAAGGCAGCTTTGCCGCAATACGGGGGTGCGATGAGGTGAAGCATATTGAAAATTTAGGGACCACTTCCAAACGGACGTCGACTGTCTCTTGGCTAAGTTCGACCGTAACGGACCTTGAAAGGCAGCTTTGCCGCTATACGGGGGTGTGAGGAGGTGAAGCATATTGAAAATCTAGGGACCGCTTCCAATCAGACGTTGACTGTCTCTTGCCTAAGTTCGACCGTAACGGAGCATGAAAGGCAATTTTGCCGCAACACGGGGGTGTGATGAGGTGAAGCATATTGAAAATCTAGGGACCACTTCCAACCGGACTTTGTCTCTTGGCTAAGTTCGACCGTAACGGAGCTTGAAAGGCAGCTTTGCCGCAATACGAGAGTGTAATGAGGTGAAGCATATTGAAAATCTGAAGGGGTCACTTTCAACCGGACGTTGACTGCATTTGTCTTTGGGAAGTTCGAATAGTAAAATTTCAGTGCGAATCGAATCGAATAGCAAACACTATTCGAAAAATATTCGAAATTTCGAATATTCGCACACCCCTAACCAAAATATTTTGACAATAATTTCTGTCACCATAATCAGATACTGTCATCAACATCAGCGGTACATTTCAGGACTACTTTTGCTGGTGTTTTCTTTCAATTTCTGTGGCCTGCATATGGTATTTGGTTACATTGACAATCGTGTTATGACTTCAAGTCATGCTTGTAACCCAAGGCAGACAAGTGTTCTTCCGCATGTGTAAGGCTTTTAAGTTTCCTGACTGCCGTAATTACTCGAATCTAAAAGACACCTTTTTTCCTATAAAATAAGTCTAACAATTGCATTACTGTGCATTGCTACAGCACAAGAGGGTGCATTCTAACAAGGGTGCACTTTTATTTTCTAATTTGTTCACTGTCATACTTTTTAATGATGCTCGATTAAGCCAGCATATGAGATGTCTAACTCCTTGCTTTTCTCGTGCATTTCAGCATCTTCACTGGATGAAGACATCAGGCCGTCAGTCCTCATGAACTTTGATGAAATTATTCCCATTATTGCGCGGGATGCCAAGAACACGCTCCAAGTGAAACAGAAGATTCGCACGTTCATCGACCTCTATGTTGAACAACAGAGGAGAGCTGAAGAGGTTTCATTCAAACAGAAAACCGAAGGTCATGTTCTGATCTAGTGTAGATGTAAAAAATAAAGCTTTTATTTGTATAATTTAACATTGCTGATCGTGGACCTTGCCGTATATGGGAATGTTTGGCTTCATGTGCTGTCGGTGTATTCTGACACCTAAGCACTACGAATGCAATCCGGGTGATCGGGGCACAACATTTAGTACAGCAGCACCCCTTTCATTCAAGCTTCCCTCGTTATTCATTTCACTTAGTTATTATTTTTTTTTATTGCGATAGGAATTATATGGACAGTCTCGGCTGGATTTTGCCATCGACGTCGCCGTCGCCGTCATGCACCGTATATGTATAAGTATGTATATATATATAAAAGCCCCAAAGAAAAACAATTCAGAAAAATGCTTCCGAAGCGCGGAATCGAACCAGGGACCTCTTCCTCCGCAGCGAGTGGCGCTAGCCACTACGCCACGAAAGGCAGATCCTCCACGTATGTAACGGCGAGTATTATATACAAACCCTTCTCCTCTGGACGGACTCAGAGATGGCTGCGCTTATAAGCGTTTCTTCATTACCAGCGAGATGGCGTTAGGAGCGCGACAGGCGCATTTAAAAGTCGTCGGCGAGCTCGCTCGCTTCTTCTTATACTTGCGCAGGGAGAACCTTGCCCTTCCGCTGTCTGCTCGCGCGGTTTTCTTGTGCTGAGGGGAAGAGGGATGTTTCACGCTTTCACCGTGATGTCCGCGCTCATGTTACGGAGCGTACGAAAGCCACTCGAGCTCAAGGGACGCCGCTAAACGAACAAACAGAAGATGAGCGCGAACTATCAAGTGTCACAGCTCGACACTTGAAGCACGCTAGTTTCCTTCGCTGCTTCGGCCGCCTTTGCAACAGGAGCGCTGTTCAAACTGAGAGTATCCATTGGCGAGCCTCACTTCATACAGCATTAGTTTCTTGCTATCGCATTCATTGTTTCGGCCTTGCGGCGAAACTGTGACTTTTTTTTTTGCAAGTCTCTCGTGTAGTATTTTGTTATTTGTAGTCTATAGCAGGAAGCCATTCTAGAAATTAACAGGCAAACATTTTGATTATACCATGTGCACGAGCAGTGTTACCTACTGTGTTAGGACACTGTATAATGTGCCAATAGCATGCAAAGCCATGCACTCCTGAGCATCTGCTAACTACTATCACAGCAGTATGCAATTACCTACTTTGTTATACATGACACGTAGAATGCGCCAATAGCATGCAAAGCCATGCACTCCTGAGTATCTGCTAACCACTATCACAGCAGTATACAACAGCAGTCATGCTTCGATACAGCTGCCTGAAGTAGAAGTAAACAAACACATACTGTATGCAAGTCAACACGTTTTAATGCGGAATTTAAGAGATGGTATGTACTGCTGCACAGGAGCATAGAGGTTGAGCCTCTACAGCGAGTCTTTTCTCCATAATTGCTCTTAGTGAATGCATACCTTCCGATTCTCAGAAATTTCCTGTGAAATTTACAAGCCTGAGCTCACTGCACAGTTTCCCTGCTAATGTTGAGTCACCTTCTTCCAGAACAAGATGGAACAAGGTTTTGAAACATGGATAAAAAAAAATGCCAGGCCTGCGCTGAAACCGCAGCACAGTCACAGCGAAAGCTGGAAGAGCGGCGTTGTAAGCTCTCTTGGGGCTACAATACAAGAACACTAGAAAGGTACCCACTACGCCATAAATCACAATTTTTGTGAAGTTGGGAAGCACCTACTAAGCCAATATTCGTCATTCTGCGGAGAAGCAAAGCACCAGCTACACGTCTGTAAGGCATTATGTGCACTTTGTTGACGCGACGACTGACGACGATGAAGAATTATGGCTCAGCCCTTTGTAATGGGTTGGAAGCTTTAAACGGCCCACCAGTTATGTAATTTGCATTGGGTGACGCCCGGTCGCTATTTCCCTCTCCCGTCATGCTGTATAAACATACGTTGACGTGGGAGAGAGAGGGAGGGGGCGAAGAACTTTACTGAGACCCCGAGGAAATGGATCATGCGCTTATGGGCTTCCTTGGCAACCAATACAAGTGCACTTGCGAGGAACCCACTACGCTCTGAATAATTGTAATGTTTGAGAAGTAGGGCAGCAGGCACTGTGCCATTTTTCGTCATTTAACGGAGAGCCGTGGTACCTGCTAAACGCATGTAAGGCATTATGCGCACTTTGTTGATGCTGTGCCTGATGACGACGAAGAATTATGGCAGAGCCCTTTGTAATGGGTTGGAAGCATTTCACAACCTACTCGTTGCGCAATTCGCATTGTGTGACGCCTGGTTACAGAATTCGCGTTGTGCGACGCTTCGTGCTTATTTTACTCTTCTACCACGCTATATTGCATATGCTAATGTGGTTCCTTCCTGACATGAAGCCTGTATAGGACCTTTTTGCAAAGCAGTTTCAAGCACCGGCATGGCTCAGAGGTTGAATACTGGGCTCCCACGCAGAGGGCCCAGGTTCGAACCTCGTTCCATGCTGGAATTTTTTTCTTATTTAGTTTTTTTTTTCTTATTTCGAGCGATACTGGTTACGGACAACGGCGGCGGCGGCGGACAACTACAGCGCCAAAAACGGCCGGTGAAATGATCTTCATAACAGCTTTCGCTATAAAAGAAGAGCCTGAATTGTAGTAATAATGCTTGTGAATTCCTGAAAATAATATTTCCTCCCTCAAAGAGATCTCAACGCAGTTTCGCTTACCAGTCTCCATTAGCAGCCTTGGAGCTCTCCTGATAGCGAAAGGAAACCAGACAGATACTTTCTTTGAGCAAATTTATGGTGTCAAGTTCCTTAAGCAGGCGAAATGGGCAACATGTCACACAAAAGTCACTGGTCTTTTTAAAAACGTGGTGTTGCTTGTGAGCCCCAGATGTCCTAAATTTGCAGCTAGCTGCTTAGCTCGTCTTGAGATAAATCGTCGTTGATAAAGTCTGCGTGTGTCTCAAGAGAAATGTGCGCGGCAGAAGCTTTAACCTTTTGACACGCTATGTACACAATTGTGTACACCACTTGTTTTAAAACGATAGCGTTAAAGAGCTCATTTCGCAGAAATTGCGGTGTTCGCATCGGTGTCGTTGGTTGTGAGCAAAAAATCATCATCTTGTCCGTGACCGAAAAATCGAGAAAGATGCAAATGAAATAAATATAAGACTTCGGGTTCAAGTGAGAATCGAACCCAGGCCGTCTGCATGGCAGGCAGGTGTTCTACCACAGAGCTGCACTATTTCTTGAAACTGCTTCAGAAAAAACACTATATGAATGTCATGTAGTGAAAGGAGTTTCCTTAACGCATGTAATATTGCGTGGCAGAAGTGTAGAATCGCGCCAGGCGTCAAAACATGTGAATTGCGCATCTAGTGGTGTTTGAAAGGCCCACCAATTACAAAGTGCTCAGCTATATTTGATCATCAGCAGCAGCAACAGCATCAACAATGTGAACAGCTGAGTAGGATCGCACGTTGCCTTACGGACACACAGTGGGCCCTTCGCTGATTCGCGAAAGGAATAATTATGGGTAGGCATTCTAAGATACTTTGAAACGGCCAATGTTAACGCACACAGTCGTTTGTTTCCTTACGGCACAGTTGAGGCATGCACCGAGCACCAAAGCAGGCTGGCAATTGAGAAGGCGATGCACACGGGACCCAATTAAGCTATCGCTTTCTACTCTTGAAGGCGAAGCTCAAGCGTTCTCCAACTTTTTCGTTAGTTGTATCGACTAGTGGCTAAGAAGGAGCCTGATACATTGAGCTTTGCATGAATTGAACCTCCTGCTTAATAAAATTGTCTTCATTTAAGTTCATTTTGCAGTGTACTGTTGCATACGATTACTTTGCTGAAGGCGCTACCATGTTCGATGAGTCGTTTGACCTGCCGCGTTCCACGAGCCACGTCTAAAGGATAATTTTTCTTTGCTCAAAAGTGGCATAACCAAAAACGAATTCGCACTATATTTCTAGCCTGAGATTGGGTTCTATTTAAGGAAAAACAAGGCATGAATGACTTTACCATAAACAGATGTTTAATGACAAGTTAATTGGGAATAATTACTATAACACACATAAATTAGCGTGTTATGACATTATTTTTGTTGCAATAGAATATTAAGTGCCTTGCAATAGCGTATCGATTTGACGCATTTACAGACAGTTCTTCATAGGTGGCATCTGAAAGGGTCAAAACTGTGTGGCAGTCCCTCTCACAGCTCGAGTTGGGAGGGATGATGAGGTTTAGCCCATGTGGTCTCCACAGGATTTTCACGAAAGCCGAAGTTTGCTGCTTGGCATGTGTATCGCTGGGGTTGTGGTTTGTAATGTTTCATGAATCACTTGAATGTCAACTTAGACGTCATTCATGATTTACTGTCATGAAATCTAAAGAATTTTGCTTTTGACAAAAGCGCGAAAGACAAGGATAAGAATGACGACATACGAAAAGCTTGGTTGTGTTTTCTTCTTCCCTGTCTTCTGCTGTTACCATGATGTGTAACATCTGTCATGAACTCACCGACAGGATTGCTCTCCTAATTTCTATTTCCGGTTCTGCTTGTGACCAGATGAGCACTTCTCTTTTGCAGTCGGATAACAAGAATATGTCAATGTGCTCTCAGTGCCCAAAGCGCTAACCACTGCGTTATCGTGAAACCTTCACACTTGGCTGTTCACGTAGAGTACAGAGCATATTGCGATACACTCTCCATATGTGATATGCGATCGCTTTAATTTGGGAGGCACGAGCAGGCAGTAATCTGTGTAAGCCTAGCAAGTGCATGATTGTATACTTGCTATAGAACACTATCAAAAAGGTGCATGGCATCTATTCATTACTTAAGTGTGACCTACATATTTTGTGTGCGCTGCAGTCTACACGCGAATAGACAACAACTCGCCCAACTTTCGTTCTTACTGCATGAGGAATCAGGCACACACACACATAACTACTCTTGCCCCCATTTACCCGACAGGGCAAGGGCTCCTCAATTTTTCTTTCCGGCAAACATCCAAGTGGACTGCATGTATGCGAGTGCCGGAAGGAGACATCATCCGCCGACAATGGATGGCCCGGTATCGCCCACATTGGTGGCTAGGGGCACAAAGGAGACGAGTCTCCCATCTTGTCCTGTTGAGGTTCGCCTACTCATGGCAGAGGGACACACGTGCGCGTCGCATTCCACCACTGCTCAATTTTACCTGTTCTCTCTGCTATAGGCTGTGCGTTCCGGCGCTGCAGTCACATTGGAAAATACCGCAGTGACTATTGCACCTCATTTGAAGTTTTTCTGCATACGTTTCGATTTGTAGCGAAGAGACATCTGATTGAACGTGCTTAGTAACGTTTTGTAAGTGCGTAGCACTTCGGTGGCCTGGCTTGTCGTCCATCCACTGTCTCCTGTTGCATGGTCATGCAGTGGTCAATACAGGCATAAAAGCAACAGAGGGCGTCACGGGAGACGACAATGGAAAGCTGAACACACCCGCGATTGAAATAAGTAAGAGACGGTTATAGTATTGGTGGCAGTAAATTAGAGAGAAAAGACAAAACTAAATACTGGAAAAAAAAAAAAGGGACATTTTGCCGTAAAGGGCAGAGAATGTACGTTTTTTTTTTCCTGTAGTAAGACAGATGTAATTGAAGTAGAGACACTAGGCCTACACTAAGAAAAAGAAGAGGAAAGAGATTTTTTTTTTTTTTTTTTGTCGAGCCTGGTGGCACACTTGTCACCGCCCTGTTTTAGGACGCTCATAGCATCCATCCATCCATCGATAATGCTTTAACAATATCAGTTATTTGCCGAGATTGTAACCCGACTAAATACTTCCACATACGAGTATATGTTGATTAACAATTTTGTTCTTTGCACCCTCCTGCTAAAAGGCTGAAGCAAGCGCTTTAGTGGAGAATGGTAAGACTCTTCTTTAGATTTATGATTGGGGGGATAGCGCGAACGCAGTCCCCCACTACCAAAAATTGCATGCCCCATCTGCCCCAGTTTGGGGTAGTGGCAGGGGTCAGCACGAGCGCAGTGCAATGCCCGCGCCTCTCCCTGGGGACACCGCCTAGCTGATCACGGTAATCCCGGCACCAGGTAAGTATGCCATGGAAACGTCTCCCCCTTCGGTACACACCATTCGCGACCTCGTACAAAACGCAAGTGACGTGCGGACGATGGTGGAAAATTACTGTTGTATCCTTTTTGTATACAGCAAACATTGCAGCAGTGCACAGAATGTGCTAATTTACGCATTCCTGTTAAGTTAAATTGCTTTTATCTGTGACGAACTTTAAGAAAGGCTCAAAAGTTGAGCGAATATAGGGTCGGCTTTCGCAAAACTAGCGAGAATGTTTTGTACGCCGCTAGTGGCGCCAGCGCTGCGGTCATTTGCCTCTAATTACCATAAAGAGGACGCACGTTTTTTCTGTGTGTTATAACTGTGTCTTGAAGAGAACACAAAATAAAGATCCAATCGTGATCCCAAAGAAAGAACAGGAAAGTTATGAAAACGTTAATTTCGCAAGCAAAAAGAAAAAATGAACACAGAAAGTTAAAAAAAAAAATCTGCGTCGGCCGGGAATCGAACCCGGGCCACCCGCGTGGCAGGCGAGTATTCTACCACTGAACCACCGACGCGGCACGGTAGGGTCGGCCGTATCAGAGGAGGCGCTGCTCGTATGCACAGGGCGCTGAAGCGTGGGGAGTAGGCGTACACTCGCCAACTGCACAAACAGATTTGCCTTTTGACAACGGCACCACGAACTGCTCAGTGGTGGACAGACATTCGCAGAGACCAAGTAGGTTTAAAGAAAAAGTGACTGAGCACAAGCATAGTACCTCATTATCGTCAGGCAATTTTTTATGTCCACTGCAGCCTCAATTTGCTCAGACATACGCGAGCTGATTCCATTTTACGCCTGCATATTTCTTCATTTCACCACCCCATCTAGCCATCTTGAGTCTGCCGCCTAATCTCTGGGTGTCCATTCCGTCTCTCTCATTTATTAGGTTATTTATTCACAGTGCTTGAAGTCTGGACCCATCGAAGTGAGTCTAAAGCAGTGGTTCTCAAATGGGGGTCCGCGAAGTCATTTTTGGGGGGCCGCAATCCCATACTGAAGAAACAAATAAAAAAAATCGTTTTTTTGGAGGCACACTCATCACTATGTCCCGTGACAGCGGCGCCTTTTGATTTTTGGTATGATTCACCACGTAACACATCTGCATTACGGCGGAGCTAACTTGTGTTTTCCCTTCTCCATGAGATGGCTATAAAGCTTTCTTTTTTTTTTTACACTCTTTTACGGCGTATGCACGCGAGCATACTTTTTTTTTTTCTAGGCTTGCATGTTTGAAGAGCAAACATAGCTAGAAACAGGTTGTATGTGGCTGCAGACCGCACAACTTATTGACCAGCTGTTGAGATCGAATTGGCGTACATGGCACTTAAGTTTGACCATTCTTGCCAGAGAGAAACAAAAGCCACATAATTCACGCTGCACGTGTGTTAATTTATGACCCCCCCCTTCCTCTTCTCCTTGCAAGGGGTCCCTCATCCCTTACATCGCTCAACAAGGGGCCCCAGAAACATGCATGGCTGAGAACCACTGGTCTCTAGAGCAACGCTAGAGGAGGAGATAAAAAGCGGCTGATAGGTTGTTTTAATCATCATTTTATACAAACAGGTGAAATCAGTTCTGAAGGTCACTTTTGTTTGTTCCATTTAGGACGCATATCTGAAACAAGCTACCCCACGCTCTACCAGTGTGCTCGATGGTATCTGACATAAAACAGCTCACTCCGAAACGAAGCGTCGGTACTTGTACGTAATGCATGTAATATTATTCGCACAACCACTATTTTATAGCAATCATGACATCGGACAAAGGTATCATTTGGGTCATTCCACCGTACGCCAACTGTCCCAGCTAGACATTGCGCTCGACCCTCTCATATTCTGTTTTGTGCGTGACATCCAGGGTTCGACGAAAACCTGCTTTGTGTGTGCGTATTTCGTTTTACATATATAATAATAGTACCCCTGACCCTCCCCCCTATCCGCTTCGACTTGAGAAAGCGCTCCGGAGCATATGCGTGGGCCAGGCCCGTAGCCAGGTTGGGGGGGGGGGGGGGAGGGGTGCCCTAGGCCTCCCCTCCCCCGAAATTCTTATGGACGAGGGTGTTTTACCGAAAATAAGTAATGAAAATAGGTGTTTTTCTAGAATAGTCAAGGTCTTCAGCAAGTGGCGATTTTACGACACACCAAAAATTTTGACGAGTAGGGAAGAACAAATGACCAACAATACATATGCCGTATTCAAATAGTTTATTGCTCTTTTTTTGTTTTTTGATGTAGTCGTGCGTAAGTGGTCATTGCGCGGTGGATCCCTCACGCGTCATTTGTTGCGCCGCGTTACGAGCAGGTGCTGTGAGCATGACCCAGAAATTTTTGACCAATCATTTTACAGCTAACGACATATACGGACGGAAGGAAACAATGCGGGGTAGTTTAACGTCCTAATCGCGCACACTTTTCAAAGAAAAAAATAAAATCTGAGGTTAGACATTTCACGTAGGCGTATTTACTTGGAGGCGCTGGAGGGGACGAGCAAAGGGCCACTTAACCCCTTTTCCCTCCACTCCCCGCCCAAGCTGGGAAAAGGAGGGCAAGGAACGACACCTACTATATAATTTATAATTTCGTAGTCATCCATAATCTTATATGCACAACCAACTCATTGTGGTTTCCTTAAAAATTAATCGACTGAACTTGGTCTTCTTCAGAGAGGCTTCAAAAAAAAATCGCACTCGGCTTATTTTGAAGACTTCTGCGAAGTACCTTGCTTTTAAAGCCGCATGTTTTGTTTAATAATAATATCTGGGGTTTTACGTGCCAAAACCACGATATGATTATGAGGCATGCCGTAGTGGAGGACACCGGAAACTCCGATCACTTCGGGTTCTTTAACGTGCACCTAAATCTAAACACACGGGCCTCTAGCATTACGCCTCCATCGAAATGCGACCGCCCGGCCTCGGCGGTCGCATTTCGATGGAGGCGTAATGCTAGACGACGTGGCCCTCGAACGTACGTGGCCCTCGAACATGCGCCATTTACATGTACTAGATGCGAAGTATCTTATGGCGGAGTTCAATCCGGTGGTGGTGGTGGTGGTGTGCGGCGTGACCACCTTTACTGCGCATGCGCATACCCTCTCTACTCCTCTCTACCTCTCCCCTCCCCCTTTCCACTCTTCCTCTGAAACGCGGGTTTGACATGCCGAAATTCTCTCCTGCGCAACGCCTCGATGAGCACCAGCGCATGCGCGTCCCCTCCCCATCTCTCACCCCTCCTACGCTGCCCCCTCTCGCACGCCTGCCAACCGCGTTCCCCGCTCGCCCTGTGAGAATTAACGGCCAGGCTAGAGGGAATTAAGACGCGCGTAGCGCTCCTCTTCGCGTTCCACGACGCGAGGTCGGTAGCATGCCCAAAGAACGCCAACGGAACGCGATCATGCAAGTGATCCGGCTTCGCATCGCCTCATGGTCCCCTTTAGCGGGAAATGGTGTAATTTTATTTGTATGCGCTGCTTTTCAATAATTGCATACTCTCTCATTTGTAGGCTTGTCGGCGATCAGTCGTTTCTAATAGCGCCATATGTATAGTGTACTAGAATAATTCTAGTACACTATAGCCATATGAGCTTTTATCGAGGTGACTTCATTTCGCGATGCCACATTTCATTGTTGCCTGGATATGAACGCATGGCCGTCGTTGTTGCGTGTAGAAAATGAAGTGGTGCTCTGCCAAGCCCGTGGATGATGATCGAATTCCCGGCACAAGAGAAGGAAACAGTTATGTAGGAGCATTGCGCAATGCGATAGAAATAAAGAAAGCAAAGTATAGCACGTCAGGCACGCACACACAAAGCTACTCTTGCCCCCATTTACCCGACAGGGCAAGGGCTCCTGAATTTTTCTTTTTGGCAAACATCCAAGTAGACCGCGTGCATACGAGTGCCGGAAAGCATAGGCACCATCCGTCGACAATGGACGGCCCAGTACAGGGGCGTAGCCAGAATGTTTTTTCGGGGGGGGGGGGGGGGTTCAACCATACTTTATGTATATACGTGCGTGCGTTTGTATGTGTGCGTGTATATATACACAAGCAAAATAGAAAATTTCTGGGGGGGGGGGCTTGAACTCCCCCCCCCCCTCTTGGCTACTCCCCTGGCCCGGTATCGCCCACATTGGTGGCTGGGGGCACAAAGGAGACGAGTCTCCCATCTTGTCCGGTTGAGGTTTGCCAACTCATGGCGGTGGGACACGCGTGAGCGTCGCATTCCGCCACTGCTCAATTTTGCCTGTTCTGTCCGCTAGGCTGTGCGTTCTGGCGCTGCAGTCGCATTGGAAAATATCGCACAGTGACTATTGTGCCTCATTTGAAATTTTTCTGCTCACGTTTCAATTTGTAACGATCTGATTGAACGTGCTTAGTAATGTTTTTTAAGTGCGTAGCACTTCAGTGGCCTGGCTTGTCGTCCATTCACTGTCTCGTGTCGCATGGTCATGCAGTGGTCAATACAAGCTTAAAACAAGGCTAACAATGCTCAAAACTATTGTAAAATAAACTAACAAGGTCTGAAACAATATAAACTACAGAAATAACGAAGAATTATAATTGTAATAATTTACCTAAAATTGCGAAAAACGCTTCTGAAACATCCGGCTGACGCGCGTGCCGTGAAACAGAGGGCGCCACCGCCTCGGCAAGCGCGCGATTGCCAAGAGAATCGTTGGGTTGCCCGTGCTACGCACTTCCTCAGCTTTCACAGTAGTGGCGCTGCATTAAGCGCAAGTCGCATTGGAAAATATCGGTCGGGCCACTGAAGTGCTACGCACTTAAAAAACATTACTAAGCACGTTCAATCAGATCGTTACAAATTGAAACGTGAGCAGAAAAATTTCAAATGAGGCACAATAGTCAGTGTGCGATATTTTCCAGTGCGACTGCAGCGCCAGACGAACTGCACCGGGTATTTTCTAAGATGGTAACCCGACTAAAGGCTTCCACATAGCTGAGCGTCGCTTACGCTCAGCCCCTCGCAGATGTAGCATCCCGAGAGAATACAGGAACTGCACAGATTTCGTGTTTTTGACGAGCGCGTCTTGCCGAGACGCGGTGAGCTCTGGTGCTGGACTGAGCGCAGCCAGCGCTGCTAGATGGTACTTGCGGATCATGCATCACAAACCCCTTTCTGTTAATAAATGTTTTTTCCTTCCTTCTGGTTCAAAACGACGGCAAAACCAAATGGACGCACCTTCACGCTCCGGTCAGTTAGCTTCACGAGCGGAGCGAGAGATGCGTTTACGTTCCGCCAGTGATGCGATCGCTCTGCGCACGCGCACTACAGTTCCTTCTACTCGTTCATGTGCATTCGTCGGTCTGACCGGAGCGGACCGTCAATGCCCAGCTAAAAGGGCCTAATGAAAGTTTTGCGCCATTACACCCTCCTCCTCCCACTACTACTAGACAAAACAAGCGGGTTAGACCAATTCGACTCTTTCTTTAGATTTGAGACTAGGGGGGATAGCGCGGACGCAGTCCCCCCACTACCAAAAATTGCATGCCCCATCTGCCCCAGTTTGGGGTAGTGGCAGGGGTCAGCACGAGCGCAGTGCAATGCCCGTGCCTCTCCCTGGGGACACCGCCTGGTTTAAGAGAATTTTATTTTCCGAAAGTGTTCTACATTACAGAAGACTTATTCATTTCATACAATTATGTACTCAAGACATGCATAGTATACAACAATATGCATGCATATGTACAATGGACACTGTTTGTACCTGCAAACAAAATTTCAAATTTGCACAATGACATCTACATGCAGATGTACGTACGTTTCATAGAAAGGACAAAGATTTTGCATACAACAAACTATTTGCAAGTATAAGTACAAACACTGGCCCACCTTCTCAGTAAGGAAGGAAAGGCATGGACACCTTATTCTTTCTAACAATAATAAATCGTGTTGACCAGCGCTGGAGGAAAGCTTCTTCCCCCAGGATGACTAGTTCTTCGTTCAGATGTGTTAACATCAAGGCCCTTAAGCGATGCAGCAGAGGAAACATAGCCCTCTGCGGGCGTCCCCGCAGGCGTGCCAATCCCCTCCGCTTCCATAGCACAAAAGCACCAACACACATGAATAGTTCAACAAAAAATGGTTCTATGGCGCGACTGCCATTGCATACTAACATGAAACATGCTGGTCACCAAGCGCCAGAAAGTGCGTGCCACAGGACATTCGTGGAGAACATGATTTAGTGTTTCCGTCCGGCCACATTGCGGGCATGAGGCGGAGGGCGCCACGCCCCACGCCACAAGGCGGTCGGCCGTTGGTAACGCCTGCCATTCTCTTAGCCAGGTGAAGTCTCGGACTTCAGCTGGAAGGGACGTGGTCATCATGGACCTACGTCTTCTTCTGCGGCACTTCCTGCGCTGGTCATCGTCTAAGCTTTTCAGGGCAATGCATTCACAGATTTCTGTGGGAGTCATTTCATTCAATTCACAGTCTGGCAAGTTATCTTGCAATAGATGCAACGATTTCACAACGTACGTATAATACGCCGGTGGCTGCTCCGCCGCCGGTCCCGTCTCGTCTACTAATCCAAAGAATCGTCGCGAAGTTCCCATCAGATACTTTGTAAGCTCACGGCCACGGTAAGTCACATCTGAGATGAGTTCGTATGTGCTTCTCAGGGCTAACACGCGACACATAATCTCAAAGTCGGGAATGCTGAAACCCCCCATTTTTGTCGGCAGGCGAACCAGGGCTCTGGCAACGCTTTCTGCATTACCATCCCAAAAGAAGGAGCCGCATGCAGTGGCTACCCTCTGCAAAACTCGTCGAGGTGGACGTGCAATTTTGGCTACATAGAAGAGGGACGCTGTTATGCTGGTCTTGATGAGGTATGCTCGTTCACTAAAGGGTAAGTGAAAAGACCTGGCAATCTCAATTCGCTTATCTACTTTGCGCTTAATTTCATTCCAGGTAGTACGGGCTACTTCACCGGAAGCAAGGAAGGTCACTCCCAGGACTTTTACTCCATCTACCCAGTGGACCCCATCGGGAAACTCTTCGGTGAACGTTCCGAAGCGCATCGCCTTACTTTTATCTGGATTGAGGCGCGCACCGGACAGGCGACTGTAGGTGTGGAAGAGTTGCAGAAATGCCCTGTAGCTGTCAATATTTCTAATAAAGAGTGAAACATCATCAGCATAAGCTGCCACTTTCACCTCTTCCCTGACCCGGGAGAGGGAATCCTCGTATTGATTTGCACCTGTTGATCTGTTCCAGCAGTGGTTCTAGACAGAGTACAAAAAGAAGTGCGGAGAGGGGGCAACCTTGTCGTATACCTCGGCTCACGGCGATGGGCTCAGTTGTGTGACCATTGACTACCAGGCAAGCTTCTAGGTCGGTATAGAGTAGACGAAGAACTTCTACTAAGCGTGTTGGAAAACCAAAGCATTCCAACACTGCAAAAAGATAATTTCGCTCAACCCTGTCAAACGCTTTTTCTTGATCTAGCGAGACGAATACGCCAGACACTTGTGTTCTCGTAGCAAACGTGAACAAATCACGGGTCAAAGCAAGTGAAGAAAATATCGTACGACCTGGGACACAGCATGTTTGTACATTGCTGATTATTTCAGGAAGAACAGTTGTTATACGGTGCGCTAGAATAGCAGCTAATATCTTATAGTCACAGTTCAGTAAGGAAATGGGTCTCCATGCCTTTGGGTCAGACGGCTCACCACCGCTCTTTAGAAGGAGTATGACTCTGCTCTGTCGAAACGTTTCTGGTCTAATCCCATCAGCAAGAAGCCTGTTAATCATCGACAATAGGTGGACATTTATTACACTGAAGAAAGTCTTGTAAAAAATTAATGGTAGCCCATCAGGGCCAGCTGCGGCAGAGGCGTTCATTTGCTGAAGCACATGGCGTAGTTCTTCAAATGTTACCGGACTGCATAAACTATCGCGGTACTCTTCCGGTATACAGGATATTCCCGAGCAGAACTCGTGGATAGCTATGCTCTGGTCCTCTGTGCTCGAGTCCTCTGCTGTGAACAGGTTCGAAAAATGAGTTTTAAAAACGGTCATTATGTCTTCTGCTCGATCAGACTGTGCGCCACTAGGCAGCTCAACGAACGGAACTTGTGCTCGTTCTTCTAGGGAGCCGTTGCGGACCCTCCGAAGGACAGCGGGATCTGTAATAGGCCTACCGTTGACATACGACTGCGCTGCAGTACGTGAGCTAAGGCGGAGCAAGAGTTCGTAACGCGCCTTCAACTGATTCAAATAATCTTGCATTGTGAACGTAAGCGTTTCGCCTCTTCGCACAATACGAGCTTTTCGAAGTGTGTCATTTATCTCATTCGTTAAGCGCGTTTTTCTCTCACGGCCTGCCTTAATTAGTTCAGCTCGCCAGCCGTCCTTCAAAGTATCCCAGTCACATGGTACTGGTGAGCAATCACACACACGTTCCAGTGTAATGCGTAAGGCTGCTACACTCTCTGGATCATGTACAAGCGTTGTATCCATTTTCCATTGGTTCATAAGTAAGGCTGGCTGATGAAAACGCAACTTCACTGACACTGGGTAATGATCAGTGATGCGCGGTACATCTGGCGGAAAGTTTAAAACTTCACAACTAATGACATGGGCGGCTAATACTTCGGGGAAGTAAAAGCGGTCCAGTCGGCTCATATTGGAACCTCTTTGCCACGTTGCAGTAAACTCATCTCCATGCGTATCGACCCATGCGTCTCTGAGCTTGAAGTTGCGAATAAGCTGTTTCAGTGCACGGGCTCCGCTGTATGGCCTGCCCTGTCTGCGTCCACTTACATCTCTGTATGGATCCTCGACACAGTTAAAATCCCCTACCAAAAAAGTGGGATAATTGTCGAACAGAAACGTATCAAGGGAGTCAAAAAACTCGGAGGTATTCGACCTCTGAGCCGGAGCGTAGATTACGAGTGCTCTTACACGCCGGCCATGAAGATTGAAGTCCACAGCTATTGTGCGACCATCAAAGCCAAAATGACAGTGAGCTCCTCGTCGAAAAACTGGCGTAAGAAACACCACTCCGACTCCACACATAAAGGAATCTGTTAGAGAAAAAAAGGCCTCAACGCCAAAACGGGAGCAAAAGGATTGAACGTCATATGGGGAACTGAAATTACTTTCTTGAAGAAAAAGAATATCTGCATGCCGTGCTCTTGCAAAGTTTATAACCTCCCGCTGTTTGTCTAGGTTCCGAAAGCCCCTAACATTTAAAGATATAAAATGTACCGTAGCCATTGTTAGGTTAGCATAGGCGGATACTCAGGAACCAATGCAAAGTAGGGGTGAAAAAGTCTGAGCCTTGATGGCTACGGGGGTGTATGCTCTGACTGTGCCAGAGCGTTAGAAAGTTTTTGTGGCTTACTCTCTAATGCGCCTTCAGAGTCCGTTGACGATGGGTGGACGCGCTTCACGGCCTGTCTCTCGACGTCCATGGCGCAGTCTCCGGAACTCGCTGCGGCGACAGGGCCTGTGATTTTGTGAAGAGGGTTTGAAAGACTCATCCTGCGGGTCTGGGCAGTGAGTCCGCCCGCTCGGGAGTTGATCTTCTCTAGGCCGGTAAAGGGGGCGTCAGTTCGCGTCGCTGCTCTGGTGCCACGTCCCATTGATGACCGTGGTGCATCAGCGCTACCTGTGGAACTCCCAGTGTCGGAGCTGGTGTCCTCATGTCCCGCGCTGGGAAATGCAGCCGTGGCCCCAGGGTCTCGGAGAGCTGAGGTCCCCACATGTCTCCGACGAAGTATCCTCTTCTGTCTCGCCCTGAGTCTGGTTTGCTGTTGACTTCGCCCCCGAATGGTGAGGAAGATCTGCGATGTCCCCCTGCGATTCGGCATCCGATGCCACGGCTTCATTGCTGGTCTCTTCCAGAGGTGCCTGTTCCCCGTGGGGGCCTACTGGTGTTGACAAGGAGTCTATGCCTTCCTGCTCTCCTGCCGCCGCCGCTGCGAAGGACCTCGGCCGGACGCAGTCAACGGTGGCGTGGTTCCCCCCGCACCTACGGCAGGGCTCCGTACATCCATCCGTGGTGTGACCAAAGACGCCGCACCGTGCGCACCTAGGGGTAGCGCAGTCTTTCCCGATGTGTCCAGACAGGCGGCACCTTGAGCACACCTTTTTCACGCCCCGGTAATCGCACATTACCGTGTGGCCTTGGACGGACAGGAAATTCGGAATGGGCTTCTTCATCTCCACACGAGCCACTCGGATGCCTGTACCCACTCCCGGGCGTCCCTTGAAGGCTGGCTCATGGACTTGTTGTACGTTCCCGTAGGCCGAGAGCGCTGACGCAAGGGCTGCGTCTCCGACCCACAATGGCACTCGAAAGACTGACACGTGGACAATTTCAGGACCAATGCTGACAAGGGGCACCGATTCGCCATTCAGCAGAATAGCGCCCCGGCTCTTCAGTTTCGTGGCTGCGTTCTCACTTGAGGCGGCAGCGCTGAACTTTACTCCTCCCATATGCTGGAGGGACTTGATACCGGCAGGTCCGGTCACTGCTTCAAGTGCGTCGATGACGTCATCAACAGTGCTACCCTCAGGCGCACTGAGGATGAAACAGTGCGCCTTCGGCGGAGGTGCGGCAAAGGCCATCAGATGGCAGGGCCGAGCCCTGGCACCCACGGCGAAACGCTGTGGAGCCCGGGCGGTCGATCTGGGCGAACTCCTAGACGGGGCCGGGGGGCTGTATCCAGGGGGTCGTCCACGAAGCTTGAAGAAACTTGTCGCAGTCGGGCAGAGTCACGGCCTGGCTGATCACGGTAATCCCGGCACCAGGTAAGTATGCTTTGGAAACGTCTCGCCCTCGATACACACCATCCGCGACCCCGTACGAAACGCAAGTGACATGCGAACGATGGTGGAAAATTACTGTTGTATCCTTTTTGTATATAGCAAACATTTCAACAGTACACAGAATATGCTAATTTACGCATTCCTGTTAAGTTAAATTGCTCTCAACTGTAACGAACTTTAAGAAAGGCTCAAAAGTTGCGCGAATATAAAGTCAGCTGTCGCAAAACCAGCGAGAATGTTTTGTACGCCGCTAGTGGCGCCAGCGCTGCGGTCATTTGCCTCTAATTACCATAAAGAGGACGCACGTTTTTTCTGTGTTATAACTGTGTGTTGAAGAGAATACAAAATAAAGATCCAATCGCGATCCCAAAGAAAGAACAGGAAAGTTATGAAAACGTTAATTTCGCAAGCAAAAAGAAAAAAAAGAACACAGAAAGTTAAAAAAAAAAATCTGCGTCGGCCGGGAATCGAACCCGGGCCACCCGCGTGGCAGGCGAGTATTCTACCACTGAACCACCGACGCTTTTTTTTTTGTCTTTATTGCAGGGCTTCAGTTTTCAACCGTGAGAAGAGAGTACATCCTGTCTACAATTGTTTCATGTGCAACAGCAATTCCATGCGAGGTACCCAATCGGGTACATCCTTTTGCATTTTTTGCAATTCAAGAAACGAAGTCAGTGTCTCACAAAAGTAATCTATGGCTCGCCGAGCGTCCGCATCAGCGTTACGTACAGCCATTCGGGACCTCCAAATGCTGTAAAGCGCCAATAACATTGTGATATCATAAGGAAATCCATCATCATTTTCAATCATCAAATACCTTATGCCCTGTGCGTCCAATGGGAAATCTTTCTTTAGTGTCCTTTGCACTGAACCACCGACGCGACACGGCAGAGGGGCCCGCATGCACAGCACGCTGAAGGAGCTGAAGCGTGGGGCGTAGACGTACACTCGCCAACCGCACAAACAGATTTGCCTTTTGACAAAGACCTTCATTGTCAGGCAATTTTTATGTCCACTGCGGCACGATCAAGGCCTCAGTTTGCTCAGACACACGCGAGCTGATTCCATTTTATGCCTGCATATTTCTTCATTTCACCACCCCATCTAGCCATCTTGAGTCTGCCGCCTAATCTATTGGTGTCCGTTACGCCTCTGTCATTTATTATGTTATTTATTCACAGTGCTTGAAGTCTGCACCCATCGAAGTGGGTCTAAAGCAGTGGTTCTCAAATGGGGGTCCGCGAAGTCATTTCTGGGAGTCCGCAAACCCATACTCGAAAACACACACACACACACACACACACACACACACAAACGCGTTTTTTGGAGGCACACTCACTATGTCTCGTTACAGCGGCGCCTTCTGATTTTTGGTATGATTCACCGCGTTACACCTCATTGCGGCGGAGCTGACTTATGTCTCCCCTTCTACATAATATGGCTTTAAACCTTTTTTTTCTCGTTTTTTGCAGCATTCTACGACATATGCACGCGAGCATACTTATTTTCAGGCTTGCATATTTGAAGAACAAAGATAGCAAGAAACAGGTTGTATGTGTGGTTGGATTCGAACCTCTACTGTTTGGCTTTCTCCCGCCTACACGCTGGCCCCGTGCGAGCACTCCGCCGAGCTCAAATTACCGCAGCAACAAATGGAGGTCTCCGTATACATCGCCACTTTCGATAGACCTGCCTTCATCATCATTTTACATCAGAGCACAGATATATATATATATATATATATATATATATATATATATATATATATATATATAAAGGGAGCAAGAAAGACAAATTTTTGGCGAAAAAATTTCTTGGCGAGGCTGGATTCGAACCCGCGTATACCCACGATCCGAAGGCGAGCGTCCTAAGCACTCGGCTATCCAGATACGCTAGCACATCATAGCATAGCCGAGCTTGCAAGTGGTTGGGAAATAGAAGTGAGGGTGAGCATAGGCGTGCGCAGGGTCCTCCATCAGGGGGGCAAAGGTTCGTCGCAGCGGCCCCCCCCCCCACCCTACTAAGTCAATGTATGGGGCAGATATTGCGCCTCCCCTCTTAGGTGATTAGGGAGGGCGGCCGCCCCCCCCCTGCCCCCCCTGCACCCCCCCCCTGTGCGCACGCCTATGAGGGAGAGAGACGTGAAGGTGACGAGGAGGGAAAGAACGAGGGGGGAACCAGTAAAGAGAGAGAGAGAGGGGGATAGAAAGAAAGAGAGAAATAGACAGAAAGAAAGGGGAAAAAACAGACCGAGAAAAAAAGTTTTGAAAGAAACAAACACAGAAGAAGACGAAAAAAAGAGCAAGCATAGTCATGTATCGTAGAGTATAGCAAGAGGGGGAAAAGAGAGAGGTGACAAGGCAAAGGCCTAGCCAAGCCAGCACCAGCTATAGGTGCCCACCACCAGCTCTGCTGCGACCCAGCCTTGCGCGAAACTTTCAACTTTCGAATCATTCCAAGATGGCGGCTCTCGGTGGCGGGAAAGACAAGACACCTCCGTGAATTTCGTTTTTCTTTTTTCTGCGCAATTTTGAGCTCCTTCAATTCGTCCGCACTGAATAAATTACTTTATCGGGTACATTGCTGTTTCAGCTATAATCGCTTTGATATAGCGCAGATAACAGGCATTGAAGATGCCGAAAGGGCTGTTTAAAATCCCCCCCCCCCTCCTCCATTTCCGTGCGGTTTTCGCGATTGCCCGCTTATGCGACATCCTATTCGCTAAACAATTCATGCAAAACAAAGCGAACGTGTGCCTTTTCATGCAAAGGTAGGCCGTATTTAGCCCGATTCTTTGGTTAGTGGCCATCGTAAGAATTCCGACCTGCTACTTGATTTTTCTTGCAAAATGTTTTAACCCGCGTAATGATTTCACCCTCAAATCTCGGTCAATTTTTCTAGAAAAAAAAAGCGATTATTACGCGAGTAAATACGCTAATCAATCCTTCTAATCTCGAGCATTGTTACAATGCGTCGCCATGGTGCGCGTCTTCTGGGCATCTTCGATTATTCGTTCCTGACATTCCCGGACCGCCTGAAGCGTCCCTACAGCCAATGAGCGTCGCGTATGAATTTTTTTGGCAGTCCTGCATAGAAAGCATGGGATGGTAACTCGACAAGACCGCGGCGAGCATTGGCGTAGGCAGGGGCGGGAGATGGAGGAAGGGTTGGGGGGGTGTAGACCCCCGAAAATTTTCAATTTCGCACGTATATGTATACACACACACATACAAACGCACGCACGAACATGCATAAAATGTGGTTGAATCCCGCCCCCCGCGCCCCTCCCCGAAAAAAATTCACGCCCCTGCCGGCGAGCATGCAAGTGGAAATGGCCGAACGCTACTTCGGCAGAAAATTCCACTCGCTTTCGCACTTAAAGATGGCTGCCATCGCGAAAGGCAGTATAGATTCTTTCTTTGTGGCTGCAGTTTCATGGTTCATTTGATATCTATGGAATGAAGAAGCGGCATCACACAAGGAACGTGTACTTGTAACTTTTCTCTTGTTCCAGTACAAATATATCATTACCCTTTGATTTTTATGATGTGCTGTTGTTGGCCTGCTGCTCTGGTACGATGATATAAGTCTATATAGAGAACTCCACGTGGTACTGACCTCGTCGGTCATGCGGTCGGGCAGCGGTTCAGGCGCGTCCCATCCTTGAGGACGTCGCGTCTCTTTGGCATCGGTCGCCCGTTGCCAGTACTCCGCCGGTGACACCCGCGCAGTTCCGCTGACGCAGACGTTGCCCATGTCTCGTAGTACGCCCTCCTGGAGCCGATTTCCAAGAGGCAATCAGAACGTCACCAAGAACTTGGCAGACGCGCGCATTCCCACGTAGTGGTCACGGTAAAATAATAAACAGTTATATGCCGACGTGGCAGGGGCACTCATATGGCTATACAATGGTCCCTCCTGCAGAACGGGTATGCTCAGCCAATGCGTGTGATGGCGACGAGGCGAAGAACCTGGCTGATCCAACGGCAGTCGTGCTGGAACCGTTGTTCCGTTTGACTGACAACCTAGAGTTCTTTGCCATGATTTGTCAATTGTACTTTTTTGTTTTTGTTTCCCACTCACGACCTATATACTTCTGTTACCTTTGCCGTCTCTATCTGTGCGCCATTTTCCCGGTCCATGTTATATGGTGTTCAACGGAAGGCATGGCCTTCTCACCAAATATTTTATGAAAGGGTCGGCTCGCAGAACGATCCTCGTTCGATAAATGAGGTGTGCGCATCTCGGCTCTCGAGACCATACATATGCGTCATTGATACTAGGACAGAATAACATGTGTGCCGTCAAGGTTTATCAATAGGCCCTCCCGTATACCGCGCGCCGGTTTTACACAAACGCATACGCAATGGCTTCGAGCCAAGAGCAATGGCTTTAGCCAGAGACGTGCCATTACTGCGGTCGTTAATCTGCTACTCGACCGCAGCGGAGCCGTCGGTTGCGATCGTATATGAAAATTCCTCTCCCACAACCATTCATTGTTTTCGTTGCTGAATCGGGGAACGGACGACCTCGCAGTGCTTCGAGCGTGCACGTTCATAAAGAGAAACGACGTGAACTCGTATGAAGAGACGTCCTGTACTTGAGATGAGGTTATACCCTCTGTTTGTCTCTTTGTTCGTCGAAATCGTGCCGATCTATATGTCGCGTCTGTGTTTGGGTGAATTCGATAGATAATTATCTCATCTGCATGCATAATCACTTAGCCTCGAATCCGAGTCCATATAGAAAGACGAAACAAGGGCGAAGCTGAAGGGTGGGGTAGGGAGGGGGGGGGGGGTAGTGCGGACTGGCAGACAGAAATTGCAAAGAAAACACTGGCACAGCGCAGCTCATGACTCTTCGTGCACCCTAGCTCTATAATGACACTGCTCTGGGTATAGATTTAGGATAGAGCGGTGCGAGCGCATGCATGCTCACGGGTTCTATTTTTTCGATGTTATGGATACATAGTGGTCGACATATATACATATTGCAGGGTGTCACACAGAGCTGCCGAGCATCAAGATTTCTAAAAACGCCAGGCCTGCGCAGAAAGCGCAGCACAGTCACAGCGAAAGCTGGAAGAGCGCCATTTCTGGAGCTCGTTATAAACTCTCTGGAAGCTACTATTACAAGTACACTAGCACCCACCCCACTGTTCGTCATTCAGCGGAGGAGGATTGTAAGGCATTATGTGCACTTTGTTGATGCGACGGCTGATGACGATAAATAAGTATGGCAGAGCCCTTTGTAATGGGTTGGAAGGATTGAACAACCCACTCGTTGCGCAATTCACATTGTGTGACGCCTGGTTACAGAATTCGCGTTGTGTGACGCCTATTGTTGCTATTTTACTCTTCTACCACGCTACATTACATATATTAATGTGGTTCCTTCCCGACGTGAAGCCTGTATAGGGTCTTTTTGCAAAGCAGTTTCAAGCACCGGCATGGCTCTGAGGCAGAATACTGGGCTCCCACGAAGAGGGCCAGGGTTCAAGCCCCGTCCTATCCTCGATACTTTTTCTTATTTCGCGCGAAAGCGGTTACGGACACCATCGGCGGCGGCGGCGGACAACTATATACAGCGCCAAAAACGGCTCTTGTTGTGATATCATAACAGCTTTCTCTGTAAAAGAGGTACTGCGTTACGCAAACAAAACCTAGTACATATAGGTCCCAGTAAACTGGACTAGCAGCCCCCTTTTTAAAGAAAAGATGACTGAACGCGCAGCTTTCTCCCATGCAGACGGAATCAAAGTCTAAGTCCAAAGCCAACGACCACGCAACGAAGCAAATGCTGTGCGACCCGATAAGATGAATTTGTGATTTGATTGCATGTTTAGGATTGCATTTTTTGAATGTTGAAGTTGAATGAAGACACATTTAGTTAGGTTGCGTAGCCTTTTGTTTAGATTATGCAGCCGTTGATTGCACACACATACTCACAGTATCACGGAAGGCTCTACCCTTGCGCAGTATTGTTTTGTGGCTCTGCTTGCAAACGTACGTGAGATCAATGTACCAACTGCGTTGTGTCGTGGGTATCTGGAGCGTCTTCACTTTCAACTAGTAGCGACCTTGCATGATCTAGCATGAGTAGTGATGTAGCATGATCTAGCCACGGGCACAATCGCTCTTGCATTTACGTGTTCGCGGATGGACGCCATTTCTTATGCCGTGCGCTGCACCCGCCGCCTACCCATGATGACGGCCGGGGATGCATTGCGGTACGCGCGTAATGCAATGTAGATATATGTAGTTCGTCTGGCTAGCGTGCAGTTGCAGTTCCCATTGTTCTTATCGGTAGAACTGCTAATGTAAACTGTAATGTTCTGCGATGGTGTATGTCGCGCGCCGTTGTTCTATATATTGTGTGCGCAGATATTTCCATCGTGTGTAAGTTGCCTTTCCTGCAGTGCATTTTCAGCGCTCACGGACGAATCAGTGACATAGAAAGCTTATAAATCTGTAGGCACATTTACTGGTCGTCGAATTTAGCTATTTTCTCTTACGCAGTATTTACATGCTAAACTTTACCGCCAATGAAGAAAGCCCGCGAATTATGAAAATGCACGTGACCACACTACAACGTGCGTCAGGAAGTACTGCCCTCAGACAGGCTCACTGTGACGTAACCAGGATGAAGGAAAATATGCGAAAAAAAATGATAGAGCTATGCCACGTCTTTGCCGAAGCAACGCGTAGCTTTAGTTCCCAGAGTTTCATGAGGTTACACTATAGGGTAAACTGGCGCTAGTGTCTATGGGAGCTGCAACGCATGGCGCTTCAGTCAGCATGAGAATGACGGGTAGTACATGAATTTGCCTAATCTTCGTTTCTTCGGGTCTGTGTGGCTTCGTGTGGCCTGCAGCCGCTTTGTCGTGAGACGAAGTTCAGCAAAAGTAAGCTGTCCCCCTTCACCAACTTGAGCCTTTCAGGCTCACCAGTTAAAGTCAGCTCACGAGGTCCACAACGAGTCATTATTTTATCCGAAAGAAAAGCCAAAACACAGCGATAGACAAAGCCACAAGTGCGTTCGAAGCCCGAAGCACGAAGTCCAGGCAAATTTATGTACTGTCCATCAATCCCATGGTGGCTGAACAATCGAAGCGCCACAGCTCCCTCTACAGAGGGAACTGTGGCGCTGCGTTTCCGAGAAGAGTTTCCATAGAGTTTCGTAAGATATTAACTGTAGTAAATATTGCAGGAAACTCTATGGCAGCGTTGATATAGCGTGCGGATTGTCATTTTTGTTTTGTTGTTGCTGTTACCGCTACATCTATGGCCACAAAAGCGAATTGACAAGGTCACGCCGGGGTCGGAACATAGTGCTCCGGTACCGTCATCAACGGGATCAACCGGCAGAGATAGAGATTGTGAACGTGGCGTGCTATCGATGGGACGTGTCACTGAAAAATCGGGACACGTATTGTAGGCGCTCATTCCGTACCATTATCAAGGTACAGGGGTGATGAAAAGTTTCCAGGTCGCGCTAGCTGATATACGATTAGATGTGATAGGGGCCCGGGATCTTTTCACCACCCCTGTACGTCACGGAACGCTGCCTCTGTCGGTGCGTGACAAAGCGGTTGCTCGGAATAAGCTTACCTGAAGGCGCTGCCGTTTTTATGCGAATGGGAGTTTACTGAAGCGTTACATTTAAATGCGAAGCATTCCTTAGCGAACCAAAGGCACTTTGACCGTGCCTGTCTAGCTAGCCGCCTATGGTGCTTTCATGGTCGCCTTCTTAACTTGGAGTACACCATTATCGGCATTGCAGGGCATGAGTGTATGACGAAAACGATGCACAGGTTATGATACGAATAGCATGGAGTGCCTGCCGCGTAGTCATAAAACCCTTTCCCCCAGTCACGTGTGGCGCATGCCCGCATATACCATAGCCCATGCTCTGCGGGCATGCGCCACAGGTGATTCGCAGTCTATATAAACTTAGGAGCGGCGATAATCGATCTTGGAAATCTTAACGCGATAGTGTTACGGAGCCCATGTCGCAGAAAATAGGGTGCCTTCGGCGGTGTTGTCGGTGAGCGTAAAATCCCGATGGATACAAAGAATAAAAATCACAATTTGAGCCGGAATCGAACCCAGAAATTCTGCGTATCAGTCAAGTATTCGACCACAGAGCCACGCCAGTGCTTGAAACTGCTTCGGAAAAAGACTATACAGAGTCACGTCGAAGTAACGTCAGTTATATGGTGGCCATTTTGATTATCCGCTTATATAACAATAAAATAAATAATACATCTGCACTGCCCTGACTCAGCAAGCTATGTTGAAGTATTGCTTGGCCCGGAGGAATACGCCAACAACCTATTGTTACCACATGCACAACATCAAAACGTAGCGTGCACTTCGTTTCAATAAAACTGACCGTGCATCGGTTGGCTCAGAGTAAAAAGAAAAAGAAAACGCAGCATAGGCGGCTACTCGCTGTGTGCTTCGTATGAAGTCGATTCCCGCAATGCGTTGGACCTGCCGGAATCTTTAGAGTTCGCGGGCTTCTTTACCAGGAGGAAAAAATTACCAGGTAGTACGTTACCGAAATTAGAGCAGTTAGATGTCACTTAACCGTGCCTACACCTACCTCATCAACCTTTTGATAATTAGGCAATTACTCCTCGAGAGAGATGACGGTTTAGATGTATGCAGCGCGGGACTGCACGGTGGTCCCAAGGGAGTCCAACAAACGTGCTTAGGATGAAGTTTTTCCTTGTATCTCTCGAGTTACAATATTTATTATTGTTTACTGATAAATCTAATTAACCCAAAATGGTATTTTAGCGTGCTCTGATTGGCTATATATTTCAAGAGCGAGCGAAACGGCTCCAGTCGTGACAGCCGGCCGCTATCACTATCCAATCAGCGCACGCTGAAATGGACAGTCCATGTGCACTTCGTGGTCTCTCACAGAATACCAACCAATGACGAGGAAAGACTCGCTAAAGATTGCGTCCATGCTGCCTTCGATGGATCCTGGCCGCTGCATGCTTAACGCGCCACTGAACAAATTGGATAGCGTCGCAATAGCAGCTTCAAGGCGCCGAGTATAACAGAGCCTCCCAATACGGCTATCAGAATCGCAGTCACGTGACCAGAAGCGTTAGCAGTGAACCATAAGGTTTGGTTTCAACGGCGTAGCACCACTACTTGCAATGCATACTCACCTGCATGTGTTGGTTCGTGTCGAAGGAGCTTGCACTCACGTCAACATCCATGAAGTCGGAAGGCTATACGAAATTTGCGCGCGGTGAAATTTTAGAGGACAGCTGCGGTGGCCGTGAATTTTGTCGTTCTGTGGCTGTCGTGCCACAAGTATGGCACATACCCACAGCGGGAAATTAGGTCAGTGCAAACGTTGATGCTAAGCAAATGGTAAAACAAGAAAATGTGCGTGTAAATATAATTGTTGAAAGAACGGAATAATGCGTAATTGCGCAGGATTACCAGGAAGCATGCACTGTTTAGGAGAAGTTAAACAGAGAGGAAGAGAAGCTTGATCAAGTGTACAAATAATTCTGAAGATTATAGATAGCAATTGCACAAAAAAAATTTGGCAGATCCCACGCATTGTATCAATCGGTTTCATGCGAAGCACTCAGTGAGTAGCTGTCCGTGCTGCATTTTTTTTTAGATGCGAAGTATCTTAAGGCCGAGCTCAATCCGGTGGTGTGCGGCGTGACCACCCTTACTGCGCATGCGCATACCCTCTCCACACACCTCCTCTCCACTCACCCTCTCCCCTTCCCCTCTCCACTTTCCCTCTCCACTTTCCCTCTCCCCGCCCCCTCTCCCATACCCCTCTCCCCCCCCTTTCCACTCTCCCTCTGAAACGCGGGCTAGACATGCCGAAATTCTCTCCTGCGCAACGCCGCGATGAGTTCGAGCGCATGCGCGTGCCCCCCCCTCTCTCTCCTCTCCTACGCTGCCCCCCTCTCGCCCGCCTGTCGACCGCGTTCCCCGCTCGCCCTGTGAGAATTAACGGCCAGGCTAGATGGAAGATACGACGCGCGTAGCGTCCCTCTTCGCGTTCCACGACGCGAGGTCGGTAGCATGCCCAACGAACGCAAAGGGAACGCGATCGTGCAAGTGCTCTGGCTTCGCATCGCCTCATGGTCCCCTTTAGCGGGAGATGGTGTAATTTTTGTTTGCTTTGAGTCAAGCGTTACAATGTGAATCGCCGTGTTTTTCTAAATGGAGTAGTTGTGTGCACATCGTGCGATTACGAGGCACGCCGACTACAGTGATGTTTAAAGGGTAACTTATGGTTTGACGTAACGTCAGCACTCATGTTACAGCACAGACGTCAGTTTTATTGAAAGAAAGCGCACGCTAGGGTGCCATTAACATTTGGTGTGTGATGCTGTGAATATATTCGTTAGTGTACTGCTCCGGGGTCGAGCAACGCTTGAATATAGTTTGCTCAGACAGAGGAGTACATATGTAATGTTTATTCGTCTGTTGCAAAAGCGGAGCCAACACTGGAACCAAAATTGACGTTAAGCCGACGTAACGTCTGTATCATAGGAGTATATAAGTAATGTTTATTACCTTGTTATATAATGGGATAGCCAGCACTGCAACCACAATTGACGTTGAACTGACATGGTTCTTGCGCATAGGGAGTTTTTGCAAAGCAGTCTCAAGACGGGGCGAGGCTCTGTGGTAGAGTACTTGATTGCCACTCAGAATGCCTGGGTTCGGTTCCTGCTGGCGTCCTGATTTTTATTCTTTGCATTCGTCGAGTCAACGCGGCTGATGCCGAGCTTTCTTGACGCTCTCCCTTTTTAATTACCAATGTCCGTTCTCGAATTTTCTGGGTACATATCAACTGTGAATCAGCTGCGTAGCATACCCGCATATCGCGACCTGTGGTATACGGGCATGTGCCACACGTGACTGAAGGAAAGGGTTTCATGACGTACACGCCGTGATTTTTGCGTTATTCACGTTATGAACAGACAGTCATGTTCGTCGTACCCTCATACGCTCCTATGCCAATTATGATCAATAGCGAAGTTAAGGAGGCGACCACGAGAGCGCCCGGACGTAAGCGGATAGATAGATAGATAGATAGATAGATAGATAGATAGATAGATAGATAGATAGATAGATAGATAGATAGATAGATAGATAGATAGATAGATAGATAGATAGATAGATAGATAGATAGATAGATAGATAGATGGAAACGTTCAATGTTCCTTTGGTTCTCTTAGAAATGCTTCACATTTAAAATTCATATATGCATGACCGATTGCTGATGAGTGGCAGTGTTGAGCGTATAGAGCACAACGCTTTTCTTTCTGTCTTAGGTTCTCAAAGCGGCTAAACACCACAATGAAATCAAATAGCAGCACGCCAATACTGTAAAATAGATTTATAAAAGGTGTTTTCCATGAGCCATCATTCATAGCTGTTAGGTTGGTGCCTTCTCAGCTTGACATCCGTTGCACTTTTGCGGGCTGTCCTAATCGGAGGAGACATTTAAACTAGACGATAGGCCATATTGCTTTTTTAGCGCAAGAGACGACACCACAAGAAAGAAGACGGAACACAGCGCTGTGTTCCGTCTTCTTTCTTGTGGCGTCGTTTTTTGCGCTAAAAAAGCAATATGGATTCTCACCAACTAGCCCGCCAACGCATTCTGTTAGACGATAGGCATCCTTTCGGGAGCTGAACACGTTCGACACTATTGACCAGAGTCTCCTTTGCTTATAATGGGCAGCCATCATTGGCGGGTGACTGAAGGTCAGGTGGAAGTTGGAACGAACGAGCACGACAGCATCCAGCCTGACGTTATGGCACGCTTGCCGCCCTTAATAGTTCGCTTGCCATCGGCTGCAACGTAACCATATCTGCTGACGCTGTGCTGGTCTCGCCTACAGGTGATACTAGTGGTCGACATTACGTGTGCTTGCTGAAAACGCTGGCGCGAGTGTGCAAGAATCTTGGTCTAATGACAATATCTTTATATAAATCTATTCGGTTTGTCAAAGGGACACAGAACAGAAAATTGAGGTCGCTTGTATTACCTTTTTGCACTGCTAAGAACTGCTCTTACAGCTAGTAGACGCTTAGTAAGTTAGGAAAAGGCGCATTAAGAAAAGACGGATGGCGACGCTGCTTTGAAGCTCCCGCGAAAGGTCGTCGTGAAGTCCTAAATTTTGTCGGTGTCCGCTAGGACCTATACAAATTATTTTATTCGGCACAAATGGGTTACATTACCTTCGGAGGGGTGAGAAATTTAAGATGGAAATTTTCAGGAACTTTCATTGAACCAACGTGGCTTTCGAGTGATTTTCACCCCCCCCCCCCTTGAGGTTTTTATAGTTTGTGTGTGCAGGCACGCACGCACGCACGCACGCACGCACGCACAAGACGGTGACAAATGTTTAGTTTCACCCAAGAGTTCCTAATAAGGCCTCACGTTCTTCTTGTTGCCCCACCTCGCACTCACAAGAGTACCTCGCGGTGTTCAACGTTGCGTTGAATAACTGTGCAAGCGAGGTCTCAGAATGATGACCTCTATCGACTTCGTCACTGATTTGTAATGGAGTGTACATCTCTCGCTCACCACACGTCACCTCACTTACCATCGCCCTCACAGGTTTTCCAACTACGCCCCTCACGTAACTTTCACTTAACTCATGGGAGGTTAAGGGTAGATGAGGGTGAAGACGCCGTCGTGTGGGCGCGCCTTCGTGATGGCGTCCGTGTGTGACGACAATACTGCTCTGATACAAAGGAAAACTCAATAAGTTGAGAATATTTCACAGAAATAACAGAATTCGCCACCACTCGTGCGTACAACGAGTACAGCCTTCTTTGTCCGAGCCTCCCCGAAGCAGACGATAACTCAAGGACATAAACGTTTTAAAATCGATCCTTCTTACGGTTCTAATTATTGCGCTCGCCCTGTCTTGTATACGTGTTTCTTTTTACCGCACGTTTTGAACTCAGTTTAAATGTACCAACTAGCCCCCCAACGCATTTAACTTGAGCTCTCATTACGGACTTCTACGCTATGAACATAGTACTACCCCCCACCCCTTCCGGTTTTCCCGTTTTTCTCTTTGTATATGTGCCACGGTTAACGTATTCTGGAACCTGAATCTCTACGTACGCGAAGAAAGGGACTATCTCCTTACGTTTCTTACGCAAGGGCAGTGTTTATTTGCCTGAATTCAAACGTATCACGGCGTAACATCTCGGCCGACCCGAACATGCACGATTATGGATTTCATGTCACCTCGCGCTATTCGCAACACACTTGACGGCATGCTCATCCGCATCTGCAACAACAAGCGGTTCCAAATAAAGTTGGGTCACCTATCGCAGATGCTGACCCCCCCCCCCCCCACTACTATACAATATGATTTAACCAATACTTCAGTTTTGTATATGCATGTCAACCATGCAGTCCTTTCCAAGTTTGAAGGCAATGTGCAACGGTGGTATGCGATTGGGTACCTCAGGCACCGAACATCATATGCATGCAGTCAACTTGGCGAGCCTATACATAGGCAGATCGATCTGTTTGAAGACTGCGGATGCCGTGTACATTGGCTAACTTATTTTAATACTGGTGAAGTAGGGCGTTGCAAATCAGGCAGAAGCCTTTCCGAATTTGGCTTTGCATCTATAGCTACGACTTTATTAAGGAAGAGGTCGATTAGCATGCTCCTACGTCCTAGAAGTGACGCCTTCGGGGGTCACCTCAATTCCAAGAAAGCTTGCGGCATTCTTCCACAGCAGCTTCTCCTGCGTTCAGAAAAAAAAAAAAGGTATTGTCTAAGTCCCTTCTTCGAGTTTGTGATTGTGAATTTATGAGCGGGGTAGGAGACTCCTAGTAGGGCTCTGTGCCAAGAAGAAAACGCATACAACATAAGTAAAGAGTTCGGCAGTATATATTACACATGTTACACTCTGCAACACTTGAAGGCGAACACTTTAAGGCACGCTTGCTAATGCATTAAGTTTACGATCGGGGACCAGACTTCTTGCAAGACATTTTGGGCCGCACTGTGAGAGATGCGCATTATCTTTACGTTTTCAGCTTCGAAGCTTTATGTACCTGCCCGTGGTGTTGCACTATATACCTCCGGGAACGGCCCACCTTTGACCAATCGGCGATGTCATTGGTGACGCCATGTGATGGCATCATCATGCTACGTCACAATGACGCCACAGAGTTCTGCGATTTATGACGTCATTGTGCCGTAACATGATGACGTTATCAGCGACATTGGTCACGTGGGCTTTTGTACTGCTTATTTCGCCTGCCCTTGTTTCGCTCAAGAGGTCGCTCACGAGGCAGTTCAGGCGCCTTGATAGTACGTATATTCCCGTTTTGTCAGTTACAGCGCCATACCAAGAAAACATGCATTGATATCTATCTATCTATCTATCTATCTATCTATCTATCTATCTATCTATCTATCTATCTATCTATCTATCTATCTATCTATCTATCTATCTATCTATCTATCTATCTATCTATCTATCTATCTATCTATCTATCTATCTATCTATCTATCTATCTATCTATCTATCTATCTATCACCGCTAAGTCGTGTCTTCTCTTCGCAAGTACGTCATATCTATATCTGTATATTGACGACTTGGTGCACGTGGCAGCCCTACCCACATATCCGACTTTTGATTGTGCGGCGATTTATTAGTAAAGCTGGTGGTCGACGTTTAAAATAGAAATGTAGCGTATATAAACGAAAATGGCAGCAATGTTACAGTGATTCAACACTGTAGGCTATGCACAACGATTTGTACTGTACGAGTACTGTACCTGTGAATGTTTGTGGTTCAGTTTGCTAGGAGTAAAGATTTCGGGGCAAAGCATACCTTGAGTGAATCTTGCAAGCCACTGGTCTCGATCAGTCTGCCGGGTCTCTCTATTTCTCCCAGAGGGTAGGGGTAGTCACTTCCCAGCATCACTCGGTCCTAAGAATAAAATGCGACGACGTTCATGTCCCAACCATCATCCATGTGACATGGAGCTTAACTTGAGAGGGTCATGAACCACTATTCCAAGTAATCATCGAATGACCTCAGTATCGGATTTTATTTCGTCACGAATCAATTGCCGCAAAAATTTCTCGAAGCCGTCAAGAACGAGCGAAATTACAGGGGTTCGTCGCGCACTTTAAGCGTGTTCTCTCTTCTTTCTTCCCGACGGACGCGTTGGAAGCTAAGCAGAGGGGTGGCACGGGGGAAAGAAGTTGCGTCAGCGCGCATCATGACCTTGACGGCGCGTGATGAAACGTGATCGATGTCTCCTATTAGGGACTTTTAGCCTGTACGTATACTTCTTAGCGTTACCGTGTTACCGGAATACCGGACTGCGATTACCGTGTTACCGGAACGCATGTTTTAGAAAAGTTTTAGCTCCCCATACGTAAAAGTTTACTTACGTACGTAAACGTATACCTTTACGTTTGCGCAAGCCACTAAATGGTGATGGTAACTGCATTAAGACTATATTTAATTTAGATAATATTGAATTACCGCTGCGGCAAAACCATAAGAGAGATTTTTTGCGTGTGGAGTGTCTCGGTACAGTGAACTAGAATATCTTTGTAGTGGCAAAAGCGAGGAGCTTCTCGTGAGGCTCAAGAAGCTGCCGCCGCCGGTGGCGCTGCAGTAGCTACCGTGAGGTGCTGCTGCGGGGAAACGAGTATTGCGTGGTACAACGCCGCAAACTTTTCTTATTTCTACTGATGCATCGCTTGTGAAAACTATTTAGTTGCCGGGTGATAGTTTTAGCACTGTCGAAGGCTTTTTATTTTGTTCTTCTCAGCAAAGTGAACTACAGGAGTAATTTACCGGTCAGTTGTGGTTGGTTGGTTGCAAAACTTTATTGAGGTCCTGCAAGGCACGCGTCAGCGTGGTTCACTTTAAAACTTGAAAACAACATTTTCACATGATTTTTTCCCCGTTACTTGCGCAAAAGAAACCATGTACAAATCACGCACTTTATTTATGAAGAAAATAGTACTTATGAAAGAACATGCTGTTGGGAATAGCCACAAAGTGTGTGATGATTTGACAAATCAAATAACTTTAACGCAATAGCGTTAAAGAGCTCGTTTCGCAGAAATTCCGATGTCAGCGGCGGCGCCTTTGGCCGCGTGAGCGAAAATTCGAGGCAGATGAAACTAAAGAAAAGAGCCAGAGGGCGTTCGCGCTTTGGCTTTCCTTGCGGCACACTTTAGGTCTCTTTAGCGTGCGTTTCATTTTTTTCAGTCAGGTTCTGAGCAATGTCTTCATAAGTGTCTCTAGTCATTGCACCTGCACAAAGCATACAATGCAAAGTCTATTAATATTTCTTGCTTCAAGAAATGAACTAATTTTTCCGTACTTCTTCTCTCTACCATTAAAATAGCAGCTTGCCACAATGTCACTGTGCTGATCTAAGGTGAAGCTCATCACTTTCTCATGAAAAATACCAAAAGGCTCCTTTCTTGTGCGTGTCATGGCAAACACCAGGACATCCAGGTTTGGTGTAATAAGCTTCGTCCACAGCCTTGGAACATATGGTGAGTCGGCCAGGGCCTGCAGATCACCTGGTACGAGAGAATTCACTTCGTCGTTTTCGAAGGCCCTCGCGTTCGGCTCGAAATTTTAGTCTTCGGCCAAGCTCGCTTCCTGCTCATCGCAGCGAGACAACCGTACTTTCTCGGCCGATTCAAGGCCGAGACAGACGGTACGATTTTCCATGCGATGCGACGTCCGACACGGCGGTGGGGAAACCGGAATGGTGACCTTTCATAGCATCGGACAGCCACCGTTCACCCTGCCCCACCGCCGTGTCGGACGTCGCATCGCATGGAAAATCGTGCCGTCTGTCTCGCGCTTTAGACGAGGGAACACCGCGACGTTTTCGCTACGGTCTTGGCTTCACAAGTCTTTTGAAAGGTATGCAGGTAGGTCGGGTAAGAGCGTTGGCATCGCGTGTGTAGGCATACCGGGTTACCGGACGATGATGTCAACATCTTGTGACGCTTCGTGCAACCACAGTCATGGACACACGTTTGTTTTCGCCTAGTGTTTTTGAGGGAAAAAATGATTAAAAAGGCAACCCATTCGTAATTATGCCGCTGCAAGGTATTTACACCGGAAATTGTAGCACGATGTTTCCGCAATAACAATTTTGTGCTACGGCCGGTCTGGAGGCACGCGCGCTGGCCGTGTTTGTGCTTGCCTGGTTTATCTTGGCCACGCTAGATGGCGCCACTTATCCAGCCTGTCAGGGGCTTTAGGCCTCTCACGTTTACGACTTCGGTATTCTAGGTCGCTCTAGCTTCTGTAATCTGGCTGAAACAAGGTAATCGCAATCGGCGCTCGCACTCCGGCTTATTTTGATTCGGCGGCTGGAGTCTCCGCAAAGCGGGTACCGCGAGTATATAGCCACGAAAGAAGGTGGATTTGCGAGATAGGACCGTAAACGTAAAGTCTATCCGGCGAGTAGTTTACGTTCCGTAAAGGCCCGCGCATGCGCTGATTCCTTCCAGTATCCGGTAGCACGGTAACGTAAAGTATATGTACGAGCTAAAAGCCCCTATTGTTATTCTTGCGCGCGAGTGTTGCTTACTGGGTAATGTTAGCAGACTATGGGGCGTTGCGCCGGCACATGGTGCCGCCCCGTGGCAAGAAGCGCATCTGATCCTAATATTAATGAGCACTAACAGACAATAATGCCAAGGAAAGTATAGGGGATGTTATTAGTAGAAATATAAGGTAAATGTGAAGAAAGAAAAGTGGACGAAAAGATAACTTGCCGCGGGCAGGGTCCGAACCTGCGACCTTCGAATAACGCGTCCGATGCTTCTACCAACTGAGCTACCGCATCGGCCATCTCCCCGTCCACTTTATGGGGTATACATGTACATTTAAACATTGGGAGCGTGGGAGCCCACGGCAAGTTATCTTTTCGACCACTTTTCTTTCTTCCCATTTACCTTATATTTCTACTAATAACATCCCCTATACTTTCGTTGGCATTATTGTCTGTTAGTGCTCATTAATATTGTGTATAACATAGAAAAACGAGCCCTTAAAATTTCCACTTCTTTCCTTTATCTGATCTTAAAGCCGCACTTGATTTATGTGGGTTGCCAGCCAAGAGAATGCTACCCGCTGTTCAACGTCAAACAAAGAGCGCCCACAGCTCCGAAGAGAGTGAGTACGGACCACTTTATGGAAAGAGGGCGCCCGAGACAATAGACAGCTATAGTTTAGCGTTAGCGTGATAGCGGGGGTTAAGGGAATGGCGTTACCGTGCCGTAAACTTTGGTTGCGGAAAGCGTGTTTTAGTTTAGCGGGATAGCGTTTACGCGCCCAAGCTGGGTCGGTGACGCCACCTAGCGAAGGGTGAATGCGTTAAAAAAGTGAAAAGGACAAAACCGAGAATGCTCGCCTGTATCCTCGCACGCAGCAGTATTACTACATTTTTTGTGTCAATAAAAGTAAATAAACATGAACTACGCACCAAAAGCGAAAATTTTCATGTTGCAGACTTGTTTACACCGACCTTCTAGTTACGCCTAGGGCCGTTCGAAACGCGAAGCGATCTCAAAAACTAATCTAAGTTATCCGTAATACTCTGTCGTCGAAGCTATCGAAGGCAAGCGAAGCCATTTCGCACAATAGTTTGCTGCGAAAGAAGTGGATCCATCCACATCAACGCGAAATTCAGTTCGAAGCGGGCGTCCAAAACCGCCGCAATGTTTTACGTACACTACGTTAACTACGCAAACACGGTAACGCTAAATCTGAAAAACAGCGTGCGTACGGTAAACGCTACGGGGCGTTTAGCGTACTGCGCATGCGCATTTCGATCCCGCTATTCCGCTGAGCCCGCTATTCCGCTAAGCCCGCTAAACTATAACTGTCTAATGGAAAGCTTGCGCTCCGCTTTAAAGGGGTACTGACGCGAATATTTTCAGTTGTCGTTTTTTTGCGTCAAATGAAAGGTCAAGCCCTCAAGAGCCTAGAAAAGGTAGTGCTAAGCGCGAGTGCGCCCTCAAAAAGTAATTACAATGCGTTTTTAAAAGCTAGTTTCGGTTCTTACTGTACCCTGACGTCACAACTCGGTATGAGCTTCTCGTCACGTGCTCGCACAGTATGGAGTGACGTTTCCACGCACAAGCAGCCATTTTGGAAGTTTTCATGACGTACAAGCGGCCATCTTGGAAGTTTCGGTACCTAACGTCATCACAACAAGCCAGACTGCTGCGTGAAGTCACCAGAATTTGTACTGTAGCCTGACGTCAAGCTAGTGTCGATGTCAGTAGGTGCGCCATGGAAAAATTGACCTTAATATCAAATTAAAATATCTTATCAGCATTTGCTGAGCTTCACACTTGCTCAGAGCCGTCTCTGCATATAGGAGATATGTATGGCAGAGTAAGCTCGCCTTCGAAAAAAGGTGTCAGTACCCCTTTAAGCTCTCCTTACCGCGAACAACTTGGCTGCGATTTTCACAGCAATGGAAGTTATCCGCAGGATGTGTTTTCTCGCTAGGCCCGAGGGATGGTTCATGACCCATTTGAAACAGATGGGAAGGAAAAAAATCGGTAGATCTCACGTACCGTGGGAATCGATGTTATGCGAAGCATGCGTAGGAAGGTGACTGTGTCGCAATTTTTCACACTTGAGCGAAATGTTACGGAATGACGCTAGAGAAATGTGCAAATGGTGTACGCACACACATATTTTAAAGAGTGGCACATATATTATATAAGCATTTGTTTACAGTAGCTTAAAGGGGCCATGAACCATTTTTCCAAGTAATGATCTAATGGCCTCAGTATCGGAGTGTACTGCCTCCTGAATCGATTGCCGCAAAAATTTCTCGAATCCGTCAAGAATCAGCGGAGTTACGGGGGTTTGGCGCACGCTCCCAGCGCTTTCTCTCTTTTCTCGTGCCGGCGAGCGCACTGGAAGCTAGACAGGGAGGGATGGCATGGGGGAAAGAAGTTACGCCAGCGCGCGTCATGAAACGCGATCGCTCTCCCGCTGTGATTCGCTTGCGCGAGTGCGGCTACCGTGTACTGAGGAGTGCGGCGCCGGCAAGTGGCGGCACCCCGCGGCAAGAAGCGCATCTGATCCGAACGCCGCTCTCGATTTACGTCGGCTATCGGCCAATAAGCATGCTATGTCTCTTGCGACGTACAGCGGACAGACGCCCCGCCCACCGACGAGAGTGAGAACCGGCCTCTGTTTGAAAAGAGGGTGCCTGAGGAAACGGCAACTTCGCGCTCCGCTTGTGGCCATTACGCGGGGCGCACGACTGTAATATTTGGCAGAGCAGTTCATAGCCGTGTCAGCTTTCCGCAGGATGTGTTTTTTCAATCAGCCCAAGGGGTGCTTCATGACCCCTTTAACGATGCCAACAGCAACATAGGTGTTACCAACACCAAACGCAGTAAGCTGATATGTAGTACTTATATTCCCCAATACTGGATAGCGCGAATTCGAATAGGACAATGGACACACATGCACAGGACAGGCGCTACTCGCAACTAAGCGTTATTCAGAAAAGTTTCCCTAGATATATACACAGTCACAGGGTGTCGGAACGGAACAAAAACCGAAAAAAAACACGATATTTTCGTCCGGAACGAACTTCGTAACCGAAACTTTATCTATTATGTCATTCCGGAGTGAAACCGCAATTTTTTCAATCGTTTTTCGGTTCCCGAGAAAACTTCGCAATCCGGAACTGAGCTCATCCAATGTGAGCATATCTCAGGGTACAGTATTAGCGCGTACCTCAGACAGGAATTCCAAAGCAAAGATATGTTGAAATTGTGCGAAAAACGAAAACAGTGGCAACCAGAGATGTTTATATTAACGCAAGTGGACTTTTGCGCGCCTGTCACGCAGGCCAGCGTAGAGAGGGCATTGTCGGCACTGAAGTTTGTTACAGCGAAAGCTGTTATGAGATCACAACAGCTGCTTTTGGCGCCATAGTTGTCCGCCGCCGCCGGTGTCCGTGACCGCTATCGTGTGATATAACAAAAAAATCACATCATCTCCCGCTAAAGGGGACCATGAGGCGATGTGAAGCAGCGTTACGGCATGTCGAGCCCGCGTTTCAGAGGGGAAGGGGAGTGAAGAGGAAGTGTGTGGAGAGGGTGTGCGCATGCACAGTAAGGGTGATCACGCCGCAGACCACCACCACCACCACCACCACCACCACCACCACCACCACCACCACCACCACCACCAGTTTGAACTCCGCCATAAGATGCTTCGCATCTAAAAATTAAATGAGAAACTAATTTCTAGGATCGGATGGGATTTCCAGCCGCGTCCTCTGCGTGGCAGTCGGGTCTTCCACCACAGCTGGTGCTTGTAACTCCTTCGCAAAAATACTCTATACAGGCGTCATGTCGGGCAAGGAATCGTGTTAATATATGTAATATAGCGTGGCAGAATAGTAAAATAACAACCAGTCATCACACAATGCTAATAGCGCAAAGAGTGTGTTGTTTAATGCTTCCCACCAGTGTTGCGGAGTTGCCCCATCAGAATTGGAATGACTCCGGAATCATTCCACATTTTCGCGACACCGGAATGGAATGGGGACAACGCTTGAAGGAATGGAATGGGAGCAGAATTAAGCGTCTTTTGCACGGAATGGAATGGGAATGAAATTACGTCTTTTTCCGAAAATAGAGCACGTTTCGTCTATGTGCTGTTTTTCACACTTCGAACATTAGTAAGTCATAGCCTCGAAATTAACGATAAAGCAATATTTTTAAAATGGCTTGGCTGATTACAAGCACGGTACATTTATAAGCAACGCGCCTACTAGAAACCGAGGCGTAAGTTAGTGTACAGACAAATGCATTATCCCAGTAGATACCTAAGGGAGAAACAAATTACCCCTGCGCATTGGTTCCCATTGATACCCCCTCACGAAAGTGGCGAATACTCTATGCACAGCCTGATCTTTATCTCACGATCAGTTTAGTACCTGACACACGTAAATACCCTTTGCGACAAGGAAGACATTGCATACCTGCGCACAGGCGAACACAGAAAGTTCTCCTCACCCCATCCATGCTTGCGAGGGCGCTTGACAAGCTTGAGCGCTGACGAGCAGTGCGGCCCAGTGTTCCGTATTCGATACAAAGCCACAAGGTGCCCGAGCGGTGCACTCTTCCAACTAATACCAGCATACCTGGAGGATCTTATTCCCCATTAACCAAATCTTAGTTTTCTCCATATTCACGACCGCTCCAGATGCGTGGCAAAACTGCTTAGTTTTCTTGAATACCACTTTTGTCAGCATAAAAATACGCTATGTCGTCATTTTAGCATTAACACATTTAAGCATAAACAATATTAAAACACCACCAGTCGTTCAAACATGGTTACAATGCAAATACTATAGGTAGCGGAACAACTGCCCCTATGGGAATTAGTAGGGTGGTTGTACTGCACGAGATATGTCACCAAGCTACTATCCCTCGACCTTGGTAACATTGTTTTGCGTACTTTTGCAGTTCTTAATGCATCTGATGACATCAGCTTTATGGGGCGTTCATTCTTAACTCGATAAAACTATCAAGATGCCTTTCCAACGTCGAGGAATTACAGGATTGGAATTGAACTGCCCGGCCATTTCCAGAGTGCGAACGGGTTAAGTTTTTTCATTCTGAGGAATTGAAAGGAATGGAATTGCGGCAAGTTCTAATTCCCCGCAATGGAATTGAAATGGAATGGAGGCGCCCATTCTGCAACACTGCTTCCCACCCACTGCAAAGTGCTCAGCCATATTTCTTTATCATCATCAGGCACAGCACAAAGTGCACATAATGCCTTACAGATGTGTAGCGTGTACCACGAGACTCCGACGAACGACGAAAAATGGCATAGTGGGAACTTCTCTGCTTCAGAAAAATTGGGGTGATTTATGGCGTAGTAGGTACCTTGCATTTGTACTTGTATTATTGCCCCAAGACACTCTCGAAGGGGCTCTACAAAGTCCGCTCTTCCATCTTTCGTTGTGACTGTGCTGCATGTTCCGCGCAGGTCTGGCGATCTTTTTATCAGAACAGCGGTCTCGCACATCAGAGAGTACACTCAATGACGTGCTGCTTCTGAGATCGTGCTCACTCCCTTGACACAAAGCATTGAGCCCACTAAAATTCGTATTTGTCTTTTGAGAAAATAAGTACTATGACTTATAAATACTGGTTTGTGCTAGTTGGTAGGAATTCGTGGTACACTTACTTCCGCTTCGTGGTACAGTTACTTCCGTGTAGTAGAGCTGGTGGAAACCGCGGATGGCTTTTACGATGAAATGATCTGTGATGCCTTCTCTCCTGGACGTGGCACCGACGTCTTGTGATGCCCTGTCCACATCCAAGCCGTCTTACATGCCGTATAAGAACCAGGCGTTGTTGGGTATTGATAAATCAATGCTGAAGTCACCGGTAATCATGAGGGACATGGTCCTCTCGGCAGAGTTATTGTAAGAAGCATTGACCCCGGTTTTGGCGTAATCCACGTGGTGGTCGACGTTGTGGACCACGTGGACGAGTGGATGGTAGCCCAGCGTCTTCCAGGGGTGCTTTGTCTTCAGCTCCCTAACTTTCCTTGAGTCGGCCGCTGTGGTGCAGTGGTTACGGTGCTCGGCTGCTGAACCGAAGGCCACAGGTTCGATCTCGGCCGCGGCGGGCGCATTTCGATGGAGGCGAAATGCTAGAGGCGCGTGTACAGTGCGATTGCAGTGCAGGTTAAGGAATACCAGTTGGTTAAAATTTCCGGAGCCCTTCACTACGGCGTCTGTCATAATCATATCGTGGTTTTGGGACAAAAAACCCCAACAATTGCTATTATTATCACTTTCCTTCCGTGCCAATGTGCATGTTCGCGGTTGCGTTGAGTGAGACTCTGTTATCACCTGTGGCACATACCCACATAACATGAACTCTGGTATGCGGGTATATGCCACACGTGACTGAGGGAAAGGGTTTCATGACGTACGCGACAAGTATTTTGCGTTATTCTTGTCATCACCAGTGAATTGTGTTCGTCGTACACTCATCCTATGCTATGGAAGTTTTGGTATATTACAACCTATGGAGACGACCGGGAGAGCGCCCAGACGTAGGCGGCTAGATAGATAGATAGATAGATAGATAGATAGATAGATAGATAGATAGATAGATAGATAGATAGATAGATAGATAGATAGATAGATAGATAGATAGATAGATAGATAGATAGATAGATAGATAGATAGATAGATAGATAGATAGATAGATAGATAGATAGATAGATAGATAGATAGATAGATAGATAGATAGATAGATAGATAGAAACGCCCAAAGTGCCTGAGGTTCGCTAAGGAATGCTTCGCATTTAATAACACCAGGGCTTACGCAATGTGAATTGCGTAACGGGTGAGTGGTTTAAGTTTCCCACGCATTACAAATGGCTCAGCTATAATTCAACGTCATCATCGTCATCGACATAGTCAAGTGTGCAGCTATACGTATAGGGGCGCATATTTACTTTAACACGCGTCGTGCTTACCTTTCTAGTTTGCATAATTATAAACTATGGCGTAATGACAACTTCCCTACTCAGTAAATTGATCATGATTATGGCGTAGTGAGTACCTGGCAACTTTACTTGCCGTAGTCGCCCTAAAAAAGTGTACAGCAGGGTCTAGAAAGCCCGCTCCTCCTGCTCCAGTGGCGTAGGCAGAAATTTTTTTCGGGGTGTGGGGAGTGGGGGGGTTAACGCGTCGAAGACTTCTGCAGTTATATCAACGATGGCAACCGTGAAGAATTCTCCGCATATGACAATGCTATCCACAACGTTAACAGGCTTTGAGGTAAACGTGCTCGCTATGCCTCCACGCAAGGCTTACGCGAAAAAATGCTGTGCGGCACATTACAATGACGAACACTTGACAAAGCTAATCCTTTCTACTGGGTAAGCCACCCAAAAACGTAACCGATGAGCCGGCGTCAGAGACAAGTTCTCGCGTTTTAGAGCTGTGGCTAATTGCTTGCTACGGTATTCGTAAACAGCTACTGAAAAAAAAAGCTTATTCCATTTTTCTTGTGCTTTCCTGCGCAAATAACCGTGACACTGCTCGTCGGTACACCGTTTCTTTCTGTACTTTCTGTACATTGTTGCTGCGGCCGTTCCGAGCACTCCCCTGTTCTGTAGTACACTCTACTATGACCAGTATTGGCGGTAACGCGTTACAATGGCGTTACCGGTAACGCGTTACCCTTTTCGGTAACTTAGTAACGTACTTACGTTAACATTTTTCGGTAACGTGAGGTGTCGCGTTACTCTTTACTTTTTTTTCCCAATTAACGCAGGAGTTTTACACAAAGCTCCGTCTCATATAGGCGCTACTATCGCAGAGCTCGCCTCGACGTTCGTTTGTCGCAGCGGCGGACTGCTCTCGGCCTGCCAGGCGTTAGCGTCCGTCGAGCGCCTATTTAGCGTAGGTGCGGACGTATTCACTAAGAAGTGAGGCAATCTTTCCCTTGACAGCTTTGAAACACAGCTGTTGCTCAAATTCTACAAGCTGCAGTTATTAGAATGTTCTCTTTGCAATAATCTAGCGCGTTAACTGTCTACAGAATGAAATTTGCTTCTTTCTATTGGCAACTGCGGGTACATGTTTCTAGAGTTATTAAAATTTTCCACAAACGAGGCTGACCTTCAACACCTTCACATAAACGTTCGCAATTTTTGCGGCAATTATACAGGTTAAAGGGGAAAAATGCATATGTATGTAAATATTTTCCCGGAACTAAGCCGTTTAAGAATTTCTTTATGAATATTTGAGCATCTGTCTTGTTAGTAGAAGCACACCATCAGAATTAGTGTAAATTTGCTGAGAGTTTTATTGTTTTCTTCATTTTGGTGTTGTTTTCTTTCAAATGTCATTTTGTGTTTATTGTCACACTAAGAAAAATGGCTTTACCATGTGCTACAGAGTTTTAAGCCCTCACATGTAACTGCAGTAAAATTGTAGCTTTGTAAAACTGTTATTTGGGATTCCTGCAGCGAAAATGAGGTTATTTTAAAACTCCTGACTATTGAGTAACGGCAGAAGTAACGTCCGTTACTTTTTTCAGTAGCTGTAACGGTAACGCGTTACCTTTTTTTAGAGGTAACGTAGGGCGGTAACGCGTTCCTTTTTTGTTAGCGTAACGAGTAGCGTATTTAGTTACTTTTTCTCGGTAACGCCTACAACTCTGACTATGACACACATGCATGCACTCGACACACATTTAGGTTTCGGTTAGATAAATCGAAAGCGGGTGAAGCGTAACCCTAATCCTATAAATAAATGTGTAACCGATGGCGTTATAGAAGCCAGCTCCCTTTTGCAGCGCCATTTTTCTAGCCTGATAAGTGCAAGCGTACAGCTGTGTCGCCATGAATGGCCACTCTTCGAAACAACCGACGTGTGCGTCACTTAAGAGCTTCTCGCTTCCTTCCCTTACGACACCTATAGACAATTGAGACGTTAAGTTAATGCCTTAGCGAGTGGCCCGTATTTTCCGCCGCATGCCTACAAATGTGTGTATTCCGCCTATAGAGCAGCGCATTAAACAGAAATGTGAGAAAACTTAAAGGCCTCGGCAAATCCAAATACTTGTAAAAGCATCCATACTGCGCAGAACAGAAAGCCGCAAGTGAGCTGTTATGTTACTCCTAACAAACACACACACACACACACACACACACACACACACACACACACACACACACACACACACACACACACACACACACACACACACACACACACACACACACACACACACACACACACACACACACACACACACACACACACACACACACACACACACACACACACACACCTTTTTTTTTTTCTCGCTCATACAGACTATGTTTGTTTCTTTAGTCATTTTATTGTGTTTTCTGAGCTATGACATGACATGCATTCGTTGATATTGAAGAATTAAAACTTCAAAATTAAGAAAGAAAGCACAAAGAATACAAATGAATATATTTACCTCCCCGAGTACGTCCAGTAGAAGCCTCAGGGATCCGTGACTGTGCACCAGCGAGTCGGCGTAGATCTCGCCCAGGTAGCTTTTTGGCGGAATCTTGTTGTCGACCGCGCAAAGGTCAGGTCGCACCTTGGAGAAGAGATGAGAAAAGAAAGCAAAATCTTACACTTGCCTAAACAGCTGGCGGCGACGGAGACTGTCCGGAAACGCCATCGTACCTGTTATATTATTAGGGTAAGAAACACATGCGTGTGCGACCATTTGTGTTGCTTAGTTTATTTAGTTATAGTTTTATTTATTTGAACTCACTGTTAACCCTCATTTGAGGGTAATAACAGGGCGGGAGTACATAAAATAACAATTCATATGGAAGGAATCCTCCAGTGACACCAAACTTTAACAAAATATCATTAAAAAATTATCAAATCTTCAAGTGACATAACAAGAAACGAAAACAACCAGAGGCCATCGAATGAACTTCCAGAAACCCAACTTTCAAGAAAAGGGTCAAACGTCTTTACATCAGTGCACTCAGCAATATGCGCAGGAAGTCTATTTCATGTTTCAATAGCATCAGGAAAGAACAAATTCATTCGAAAAAAAAAAACGTATTCTTTAAGTGTTCTGCTATGCAAAACCAACTCGCCCAAAAATCTGTGCCCTCGGTGTTGTTTCGAAAGACGTTAGTGCGGGTGGCATAAGCTCCGACGGTTGATTTATTCTCTTGCTAAGCTTACCAGGTGCTCATACACACACGCGTTTATCAATCTTTGTGCGACCCTAAAAAATCTGGTATTTTATTCTGTTCCTCTCGCGTCTAATTTCTAGTAATTCAAAATTACACGCACTCAGCGTTTCGCTAACCGAGTCTGGGTTGCATGGAATCCGTAAAGCAGAATAACATGAAGTGATGGAAGCACGTTCATGTTTTGACAGATGCTATCTCAATAAAACTTAGCATCAATTATATTGGAGGGGAAATGCGCTACAGTTAACTGAGACTTAACAAAGCTAGAGGACGGACGAACGTAATGAACACGACACATTCGTCCGTCCTCCAGCTTTGTTAAGTCTCAGTTAACTGTAGCGTAATTCCCCTTCAACATGTACAACCAACTAGCCCGATTTCTAACTTTGCTGAGCATCAATTATGTTGGAATGGTAACAAGAAGGAAAACTTCTTTGTACACTATCGGTCTCCAACCTTTCGAATTTACTGTCGGGCTCAGTATGAGCTCACCACGTGGCCGAGAGCACTGCAAGGCTGTACACTGGCGCCGATAGTGGCATATTTCCGAGTTATTGGGAGAGAGTTTGGCTCTTCCTTCGAGCGCGCATCGCCCCCACTTGCTTGCTTTCACAATGGAAGTTATCACTTCCAAAGCTGATATCACCGCAGGGCAGGGCAAAACGAGAGCGAGCGTGAGAGCAAGTGGAGGCGATGCGCGCTCGCAGGAACAGCCAAACCGTCGCCGGAAACCTGTCACCATCGGCACGACTGTACAACCTTATACAGTGCGCCTGGCCGCGCGCTCCCGCGGTGCCGCTCACACTGAGCGCGATAGTACATTCCTGCTTTTGTGGTTTTAAATGCTAGGGAAACTTAATGAAGCGACTTACGTTATTTGTGCCGTTATTCCTGCGCGTTATTGGAAAATAAAGCCGGAAATTATACTAAAGTGGTGGTCACTTGGTGCTGACTTCGTGACAAAAATTATGGTCACTCTGAAATTGCTTCGTATGAGTCGCACCCTAAAGATGTCATTTGTATTGGTCGGTACTTACGGTAAAAGTGGTTCTTCCCGTGACTCTGTCAATGCACTAACGAACCATTTTCATGCGAAGAAAAACGTATTGAAGCTTTTCAGTGTGAACTTAAGCAATATGAGAAGTACACATAATGCGACTACTACGCAAATCTTTCGAACGTAGCGCACGAAGCCTCTGTCTTGTATCCCATGCAACATTCTTTCCGTTTCCACCCGATGAGATCCAGTGTGTTTGCCTTATATTTATAAAGCTTATAGAGACATGGAGCGGTGTGTTGAGGTTCGCCTCACTGACGTCGAGGAAACAGGGTCGAAATAGCAATAATAATATCTGGGATTTAACGTCCCAAAACCACGATGTGTTTATGAGGGACATTGTAGTGGAGAGCTATGGAAATTTCGACCACCTGCGGTTCTTTAACGTGCACCTATAAATCTAAGTACACGGGCCTCAAACATTTTCGCCTCCATCGAAAATGTAGCCGCCGCGGCCGGGATTCGATCCCGCGACCTTCGGGTCAGCAGTCGAGCGCCATAACCACTAGACCACCGTGCAATAGTGTTTCCTTTTATGGAAGACGTTTGCTGAAGCACCTATAAGTTTTGTGAAGCGCCATTTGGGGTCCTAAGTGCGCTATGTGTTTCTGCTAGCGCAACAGCCGCGTTTGCTATAAAAGGTTGCGGCAGTGACGAGAAATCTCTTGGGTTAGCGCATACTTTGTTCTACTGTCGAGTCAATGATTAAAGGATAAGCTGCCCGCACTAAGAATGTTAGAAACAAAACGTATTTATTAGTCGGCTACGCTGTCGTATATCATCGCTAAATTTTTATTTACACAAAGCTGAACTGGCATCTTCACGTATTTGATTTCTATGTACAGGTAAGTGGAGACTACACAACGCTTGTGCTTTATTCCTATTTCATGTTTACATACGAAAAATGGTTTAACCTCCTCGGATTAGATATGATTATTTCTAACTTTCTGCCCTAGGGTGCCTCGACTTTTGAGTGCAGCGCATCGGCCGTGTTGACGTCGCGCCGACGTGTGGCGTATTGTTGTGCTATTCGCAGCTTTCACTGTGCTTTTCGAAATAAAGAGGCACAAATGCATGAAATGACGCTTTTACTGCAGCGTCATTCCATGTATGGCTATACAACAAACTGTCAACCTCGATTACTTGTGCATAGACACCACATGAAGGTTTGCGGCTTCAGTCCAAGGTCTTATGGTAGGGTAGCGGAGGGTACTAAACCGGACAATAAGGCGAAAGCCTTAGATGACTCATCAAACGCGAAAAGTGACCGTCGGTTTCAGCATGAGTGATGCAAAAAAATCATCTCGTGATGACGTCACATTACGACGTAATCACTACGTCACCAGTCGCAAAAATTTGTGACGTCATCACGACTTCACGAAACTGTCGGCACATCATGGCGTCATCACATGACATCGTCGATCTGTCAAAGGGGGGCCGATCCCGGAGGCACTTCAAAACCACGTGAGGTGCAGAAAACTTTCGGGGTGGAAGGGGGTGGTGTGGTTGTGATCAATACAGTCGACTGAGAAGAAAAATAAAATGGCTGATCTTTCATCTCTCCTATCTCTCTATATACCGATTGGACCAGGTCACTACAAGCTAATAGTATGAGATTTAGAGCGTCTCTCGAGCTACTCACATCGAAACCGTGCTGTATCCTCCCAACAGTGTAGGGAAACGAGCCAGCGCCGTGGGCGAAGCAGAGCTTGAGCCTAGGAAACCTCTCGAGGAGTCCACCGAAGATCACTTCGCAGATGGAAGCTGTAGTCTCAGCGGGCATGCCTGCAACCAGAGCAAAACGGGACAATGTTACTCATCTGGTAATTATAGAACATCATCGATTATTTAAGAAAAATTGAACAAGAACAAAGCCAGCAATTCCCTGTCACATGCTCGAGGAATCGTTGCAGCGCGAAGCAAAGCCATAGAATATTTAAGTGTCTCAGCAGAAGATACCTATATTGAGGATGGTGCAGGTAACGCCTCCTCTAACTACATGTCTGGAACATCGCTCTCTTTTCCATAAGAAGCTTCCTGCCGGAGCCGATCGCAGAGGCCACGCGTCCGGCGCGTGTTGCGACCAGGCGCCGTGTGCGAGCGCTCGCCACCGTAGACAGGCGACGCGACGTCAGAAGATGCTCGGAGGCAGCTCGGGTGTTTACAAGGGGATGCCGCGAGGGGCGGTAGCCTCCATACAGGATGGGGAGAGAAAAATCCGAGGGTAGGGCAATGAGTTCGCGGCTCACGTTCTAGGAGGTGTCGGTGCAGGTATTCACAGCCAACGTGCCGCAACAGCCGAACGCGTCAAAAACGTACGGCGCCGCACAGCTGCCGGTGCTTACCAGCGAAAGTGGAGGACACAGCCAGTTTTGCAGCGGAATAAACTCCAACTAGAAGGAAGGCAACAGAATTTTAAAGTGGCTCATGACTAATCGCAAGAAAGAAAGGAAGCATCGTAATGTTTTATTAAATTTCTTTTCGCGGATCCAGCACCTTCCTTAGTCTAGCTGCCAGTGTTTTCAGCGCTTCAGTAATCACCACGGCTCGCCGCGATTCCCCGATGAAATATCAGAGCGCTGATGTCATGTAGGTCAGAGAAGCTCCAGCCTCAGTGACTGATTGTACCCCTTTGCACATGCAGTGATCTCCTTCTCCCTCTCTTCCTCTTTCTATTCCCCATTCCCTTATCCCCAGTGCAGGGTAGCAAACCGGACGTTCGTCTGATTAACCTCCCTGCCTTTCCTGTTCTCGCTTTCTCTCTCTCTTGCCTCAAAAGCTGCACCGCTAGAATGACTCCAATGCAAGCAGCGCATCACAATAAAAGCTAATTTCTCATTACGCCATTGCTGGCTATCGAGCCATCTTGCCATGTGAAACGTCAGCAGGGAATCAGAAGCGCCAACAGCAGAGATTCAGTGGAACTGCTTGTTTTATGCATTGAATTTATTGCAGAGAGTAACGCTGCGTGTCAGTATTATGTAGGTAAAGGAATACACATCACAGTTCCATATACTTGTCAAGCCCGAGAAACCACAGTCTGTTAAATGGCATGATATAAACGAAACAGACGTGATTAGAACTAAAAGGGAGGCAACGACAAAAAGTCACAGTTTCGCCTCAAGGGCGAAGCAATGAATGCGATAGCAAGAAACTGGAAGGTCACAGGAAGAACGGCAAGCAGCTAGAAACTTGCTGCGCGCTGCTCAAGCACAAACGACGCAGGAAAAGAAAACACACAAGGCGCGGTGCGAACTAACAACTGTCACAGCTCGACACTTGCAGCAAACTGCTCAAAAACAAAGAATGAGGCACGACAAGAGCGCACAGGTATACATAGGACGAGCGCGAACTGCCACAGTTGTTACTTCAATTAACCCCTACTTTGGCTCTTCTAGCTAGCAGATGACCCCTTTCGGAAGCGCGGTGACTGCAGCCAGCAAAATGACCTTCGTGAGACTTTGCGGTGAAAGCACAAGACGTACAAAACTCCCCCTCAAGAGTTAATCCTGGCATACAGGTCGACCACGCCCTGTATGCCAAAGTAGAAGTCGAAGGCGCGCATCCCAACTGCGGCGAAACACTAGACACTTTTAAAAGTGGAGACCCAAGAAATTTGCGAACCGCTAGGAGGCATGCACAGAACGCAAGCCGCTCTCGGACTCTTGCGCTCGCGTTGTCTCAAGACCCTGCCGCGCCTTCCTTTGGGCGGCAAACAAAACCGCAGAGCGTGCGACATCAAGGGAAGAAAATAAAGAAGGCGCTTGGCAGTGGCACGTGAAGCCACGGCTCACGTTCCCTGCGGGCGTCCGTAAGATAAAAAAAAAAACTTCGTTTAGCTCTAGTTGGCACATATCCCTGAGGCTAAAATTACAGCGCAAACGCACATCTTTGTCCTCATTTCTTCTTTACTTCTTTGTCCCTGCACCCATCTGAAAATAATTTCATTTCATGCCTTCGCGTATCCAATACACTCTCATCCTTGTTACACGTTTTGGTTTAGAGATATTGGTGTGTGCGCATGTGTGGTAAGGTTGCCTTGGGCTTATATATGCATTGGCGTATAAAGGAATAAAGCAGTTGTTAGTCAGCGCTTGTGTAGTACGTTTTTTCTCTTCATGGGCGTCTTGTGCGTTTGCGCAGTAATTTTAGCCTCAGGATTCCGGTCCCGTTGTAACATATATACTGTGATTCTAGTTCAGCCGTCTCGTTTCTTCCCTACTGTGGTATTAGTCTACAAGGGCCACAGCGTTCCCACTAGCTCGCGCTACGGTGCGCCACGGGATGCTCTTCTTTTAGGAGCTGGCTCGCCAGGTTCTTAAGCTGGGGCAAAGTCCCGCGCCGTGAGCGTAACCTTAGTTCCAGAGGCGACCGCTACAGTCGCAGCTCGCGCGAAAGAGAAGTCTTCTTCCTCTTCTTGTTCGAGCACCTTGATGATGGCATTAACACAGGCAAAACCAAATATAGCATAGCTAACTGTAGCATGCGCACGCTCGCGCGAAAGAGAAGTTTTCTTCCTCTTGTTCTTCGAGACCCTTGATGATGATAATAACGCAGGCAAAACCACATATAGCATAGCCAACTGTAGCATGCGGCGCTCGCTCCACTCCGGCAGTGCGCTTCGATACTAATAAGACGAACGAAGAAGACAAGGCGGCGGAGCGGAGGGCTCGCAAGGCAGCAGCACGCGGGCTCGCCGCCAAGATTCTGCGGTGAGAGAGGCCGCAGAAAGACGTCAGCGTTGTGCGGACCCCGAGATACAAGCCCGCGAAGCCGAAGCAGTGTCGAAGCGGCGGCCAGAGAACCTCGAGGAGGTACGGGCGCGGGATGCAGCGGCCACGCGCCGAAAGTGGTTGCTACCTGAAGTGGATGGCGCCGACGGCAGCAACAAGCGCGATTTCCCCGACCACACGTTCGGCCACAGCTGCAAAGTCTGCGACATCTTGTGGTTCGACAACAACCTGACCACAATCGCTACTATAACAACGTGTGACGTCTTTATATGACAGTAAAGGAACTGTACGGAGCACTCACGGTTTACCCCATTATCTACGAGCCAGCTGCTCAATTATCATTCACTTCATGGATATGGCGTTATTTTTTTCTCTAGCCGACTGGCCATGAGTGGCGTGTCACTATAACCCGAAAACGGAAAACAAGCGTGGGTCGCCAGCGATACGACGAAAACGCAGCGCGGGCAACGATGGAGCATGGCCCGCGTCCAGCATAATGTCAATTTCGGCGCGTTTGGCGTCCCGTGCGTTTCACCCAACGCCGCGTTCGTTTGTATTCTGCCGTTAGTACCCTGCAGAACGAATGAGGCATGGCGCTATTGTCTAAGGCCGCGACGTGCGACGCGAGGGGTCGCAGGTTCGAAACCCCGGTCGAGAGCTTCGGAGTTTTTTCTTCTGAATTATTTTTATTTGTGGCTTTTATTTATATATACACACATATACATACCCGGGACATGACGGCGACGGCAAAAATCCGCCGAGAGTGTCCATATAATTGCTATAGCAATAAGAAGTCTCTCTGATTAAAACACTGGTCCTACGTATCTGTGCTACATCGCTTTTTGTGAGTGGAGCTGGATTTTTGTATGCGCGTGACGCAGACTTAAAGTGTCATGAACCCTCTCGCTTGGTGAACTGATACATACAGCGGAAAGCAGATGCTGCTTTGAACAGCTCAGCCAAATCTCACAGTCGTGCGTGGCAAGGTGATTTTACAAGCGGAGTGCGAAGTTGCCCCTTCTTCAAGCGCACTCTCTTCATACAGAGGCCCGTCCTTACTCTCTCCGGTGGGCGGGGCGCCAGCTGTGTATCATCATATTGGCAGATTGCTGCTATTGGCCGATAGCTGACGTAAATCAAGAGCGGCGTTTGAATCCGATGCGCTCCTCGCCACGGGGTGCTGCCGCGTGCTGGCGCTGGGCTCCATGGTCTACTAACATTACACAGTAGCAACATTTGCACACTGAGGAATCACAACGGGAAAGAGCGTTTGCGTTTCATCACACGCGCTCAAGGTCTCAAGGTACGCGCGCTTACGTAACTTTTTCCTCCGTACCACCCCTCCTTCTGTAGCTTCCAGCGCTCTCGTCGGGACGAGAGAAGAGTGAAAGTACTTAAAGCATGCGACAAATCCCTGTAACTCCGCTAGTTCTTGACCGATACGAAAAGTTTTTGCGGCAATCAATTCGTGCGACAATGAACTCCGATACCGAGGCCATTGGATGACTACTTGAAAAACTGGTTCATGAACCTTTTAAAAATGGTGGTGTGAGTAAATAAATGTTGTGAAGTCACAACGGGTAAATATGCACTGCAAGAAGACAAAAATGTCAGCATTTTACCTGCGCTCTCTTTCTTGATGAATGCGTGTATAGGCACTCAGATTCATAAGCTTCGTTATTTACCTCCTGAGCCACGCGCTTTAGTGTTACGGCATCAGACCACCTTCGAATGTTGCAGTATGGATAAATAAATAAATAAATAAATTGTAAAGGCGTTTATTGACGGCCCTAAGCGACGATGCAAAAAAAAAATATCGCAGCATATCCACGGGGTGAATGATGATGAGTGGGGCGAAGTTCCGTAGGGAATCATCGGTAAACCGTGAAACTCTTCCGTGAAATTCACCCAGTACATCATATAAAGAGTGTGAAACACCGTGTATATATTAAACATCAAACTTTTATTGTACTGTTAGTTTGCGTGGTCCCTTCATCATCACCGCTTTGTGATCGGTGAAATGCAGGGAAAGTGTCCGCTACCGAGCGAAAGAGAAAGCGCGCCAAGAGCGAGCGCCTTTTAAGATCGCAGGCATCCAATGACATGCGCCATTCGCATTATGCAAGCGCCATCTGTCATCTTTAAACAGCAACTCTAAGAAATGCATGAAACGCCGTCTTGTGAGCAATTCATTAAACTAGAGCTGTCTACATACACACATACTACTACTACAGAGGAGGGAACGACCCACACCCTAAGGAGCTTCGCCCCTAAGTGTCACAGTGTCGCCGTAAGGACGAAGCAATGAATGCGATAGCAAAAAAAAGCGGCCCGTGATGGACGCGCTGCTACGCTGTAGAAACATCTGCCCCCCGGCAGCAACTACCGCGCGAGCAGACAGCGGAAGGACAAGGTTCTCCCTGTGCAAATATTAGAATAAGCGAGCGAGCTGCCCGACGACTTTTAAATGCGCCCGTTGCGCTCCTCGCGCCATCTCGCTGGTAATGAAGAAACGCTCATAAGCGCCTGCCGTCTCTGAGTCCTGCCAGTGGTAAAGGGTGTGTATATAACGCTCGCCGTTAGCTACCTGGAGGATCTGCGCTTTGTGGCGTAGTGGTTAGCGCCACGCGCTGCGGAGTGAGAGGTCACTGGTTCGATTCCGCGCTTCGGAAGCATCTTTCCGAAATATTATACTTTGTAGAGAAGCATTGGAAAGCTCTAATGGGTCGTCCTCTCAAGCTCCTCCTAGTGGGTCACCCTCTTCGCCTATTCTCGGAGAGCACGCCCCTCGTGCTCGTGCTCGTGAGAGTCTGCGAGTCTGCGCTCTGTCGTTGTGCATCGTCGCCGTCAATCTCGCCGTCAATAAACGTCTTAACAAAGTGGTGGAGGTCAGGGCAAGGTAAAGGCTGTAGACCTGCTGGTGACTGGTGTGTTGAAGCTTTGCGGCGCTGACAATCGATGCAGGAACGAACGAACTTCTGCACGTAGCGGTACAACTTTTATATATATATATATATATATATATATATATATATATATATATATATATATATATATATATATATATATATATATATATATATATATATATATACGGTGCATGACGGCGGCGACGGCGAAAACCAGCCGAGACTGTCCATATAATTGCTATCACAATAATAAAGAAATACGACCATGACCTTGTGATTGGGAACATTTCTATACATAACCTTGAAAGGATGTGGTCGCCTTTTTTCATGGAGGAGTTATGGTGGATGTATCCGCTCAGTTGACATGACTATATCCCTTGCAAAGACCCCGAAGTGCAATTGATCACTGTATTTTCCAAAAACTATAGCAAACTTGAATTTGGTAAGGTATTTAGAGCCGTGCTGAGGTATAACGAACCGCGATAAAACAAATTACTCTCGATATGGAACGCACCAAACCTCCTGAAAAATTTGAAATGACTTCCTGAAAACGAAAGTGGACATTGAATGCACCATATGTTAACATTCAACATGGAACTGCAGGCACAAGCCTTTAGCGCCCTGAGACTTTAAAAGAAAGCGGGCTTGAAAAGCACTGTGCTATCTAGCATATCTAAATCGCCATTGCTACCTATACTGACAAAGAGTTGCGGCCGCTGGCAAAAATAACTGTCTATACTGCGCGCGTAGTTTTGCCTTCAAAATATGGGTTTTCCTCGGTTTTTGCATCACTTGCAAGTAACCTAGCTGTATGGTATAATGAATTGTAGCGGTGTCACACGGGCACTTTTAATCGCGATGAGGGCCGATCCGGATCGAATTTCTCAATCGCGATCAACAATGGTCGCTGCTACATGGCCCGAACTTATCTGGGTCGAGTTTCACGCAGACGTCAGCCAAATTGCGATCTGGAAGCGAAATTACGATGCGCAGATCGTGATGGTCTTGATCCTGATCGGGCCTGATCTCGATTAAAGTTGACCGTGTATCGGAATCTGATCCGGATTGAGCCTACTCCGGATCGGCCCTGATCGCAATCCGAAGTGCCCATGTGACAGCGGTGTCACACAATTTCATGTAGTTTCATTTAGGTTTTACAGTTACGGGAGATAAGCATGTCCAACCACTTGATATATCGAACTATTTCTCCTCGCGCACAGGTCGGTTGGTATTGGCCCCATGTCGGTGATAGTTTAACGGCTACCGTTCCTTACTCACTCTCAAGTATGAGAAGTGAAACATGCTAGTACAATTACCGATGCGTCGCAGATATAGTTACAAATATATACAAGCTTCTACAGAACCGCAGTGTGCAGCAATACCGAAGTGCTATTGCACGATCACAGGTATACAAGCAAGGCAGTTCAGGGAAAGATGGGCGCTGGAAGTGGTGATAAATCGATGGATGATAATGCTGCCGGAGTCAACATTTCGACAAAATGGCTTTCTTCGTTAGGGTGTCCTGACGAATAAATGTAAACTTGTCGGTACGTTTACTCCCGTGACATTCCTCGTTGAACGGTTTCTAATGCTCATATATGGTCATCTAACATGAATCTCGCAATATTTTTTTTTTCAGGAGGCTTTTTCTCAGGACGTAACTCACCGACGAGCCACTGCATCCAGTACTTGTCATAGCGTTTCGAAGGCGGCATGTCCCAAGGATGCACAAAGAGCCCTACACCGAGTTCTTGAACTGTCTGCAAGAAAAAAGCGGTCACAATAAAATATATAATTGTCATAACCTTGCACCATTGTGACAAGTGATGACCTCGCGTACTCGGAAGTGCGCCCTCTCGAAACTCTAATTCAGGCCAAATCGCAAAGTTTAGATTGTGATACTGGGCTATACACAATCACGTTTAGCGCAATGCGTGCGCTGAGACGAAGTCGAAGGGTCAAAGGGTTATTCGCTGTGAATTCCCTCATAACACGCCCATTTAATGTTATGCTTGGTTGAAGGCCTCAGCCAGGGCGGCTGTTGGAGTGCAAGTGTTCACGTAGTGTTTACCATAAATAAGCACTGGGACTGGTGGACCAAGTGGATATGTTTCTATGGAAACGGAGCTTATGAAGCCCTGGCTGCTTTCGAACAATCTGAATATAATTTTGTCGCCGGGCTGCCATCGCAACACATTCCGCTCTCAAGGGTTTCATGACATACGCGACAAGTATGTCAAGTCATTCATGTGATGACCCGCTAATCGTGTTCGCGATACACTAATGCACTCCAATGCCAATTTTGGTATACACAAAGTCAAGGTATAGGCCAAGAGAGTACAGTGTTCCAGGTGGATATATATATATATATATATATATATATTGTCACGCTGCATGAGTTCGCTGGAGCCAAGATGAAGAGGAAGGAGAAGGGCGCACGAGCAGCGAGCCGTTGTGGGGCTGACCGTCCTGTCCCTTGCGCTGCACCAAACATCTCTCATTACTCTCAGCCTGTAAATAAATCCATACCATCGTTACAGTTTTGGTGGAGGTGCGGGGTACGTAACACTGGACGACCGAGCTCTACCGCCCCCTCGACGCAGTAAACGGTTGGCCGGGCTACCACCGGGAGACGTTACCATGAATGACGCGGACAGACGTGATGATGGCCATGAAAGAACCGCACAAGAGACTGCTCGCCCAAGACAGGCGGCCTGCACTCCTTATCGGGAGCCGCGCACATTCTCGGGAAGAGAAGATGAGGACGTCGACGACTGGTTGCGGCACTATAAGAGGGTGAGCCGCCTTAATGAATGGAGCGCCTCTGCACAACTCTCGCATGTTGTCCTGTACCTTGCCGGAACTGCACTTCTGTGGTTTGACAACAATGAGGATGTACTGACAACTTGGGAGAACTTCGTCGACGAAATAAAGAAGTGCTTCGGTGATTGGCTCTCGAAAAAGAAAAAGGCCGAGCAGACACTTTCACGGCGAGCACAGCTACCTGGAGAGACGTGCACGACCTACATAGAAGAGATACTGAAGCTACGTGGAATAGTGAATTCAAACATGTCAGATGAGGACAAGGTGGGACATTTGCTCAAGGGAATCGCCGAAGATGTTTACAATTTTCTGATCTCTAAGGAAGATGTCACGACGCCATCCGACTTGAGGCGTCACTGCCGTGCCTTTGAAGCTCTCAAAACACGGCGGGTACTTCCGAAGTTCGGCCGACTGGACAACGTCACGACTGTAGCAAGCGTAGACATCTCTTCCTCTGACAACCTCGCCGCTATGATACGGCGTGTTGTCAGAGACGAATTGGCTCACTTTCAAGGTGGAGATGCCAACCGCGTGTGTCACCAATGTGCATTGGATGAGCGCTATCTGGAAGTACCGGTCTCCTGGTCGCGACCTGCATACACCAACCGCGATGACGTCCATGTGGAGAGCACCATGACACAGCCTCAAGTGACGACTTTTACGCGTCGACAGGACGTGCCGCCTCGGCGAGTGTCTTCCGACTACGTAATGCCCAGGAGACCTGTGTCCTACAACAACGAGAACCACCGTAACCCACCTGTCTGCTTCAATTGTGGTGTTCAGGGACACATCTCGAGGTACTGCAGACGTCATCCGCAACGCACTGCAAAAGATCGTCCGTATCCGCTTCGCATGCAAGACGCCGCACCCTGGCAACCATCTGGCCCCGCTACCCCTTTTCGTCTGCCACCTCGGGAATACATGCCCAGGAATGCGTCTCCAGTGACTGACCGCAGCCTGACTCCGCCACCAACCCGGACGCGTCGATCGCCATCACCGCGCCGCCCGCCTACACCACCCCAGCTGGGAAACTAGCTGGTGCGACCGATGGAGGTGAGGTCGCAGGACGGTCATCTTCGCAAATTCCTCCGCCTGTCGTCATGTCAAAGAACAAAGTGTGTGTTTGTATTGAGGGTGTTAGTACTGTTGCCTTAGTAGATACTGGTGCTTCCGTGTCTGTGATGTCCCTTTCTTTCAAGAATCGCCTAGGACAGAAAGTGATGTTTGCCTGGGACGGGAAGTCCACATTTCGTGGAGTTGGCGGCGAACTGTTGCGACCTGTTGGAGTATGTTCAGTTTTGGTTACCGTAGGTGAACAGGAGTTTCGAACTGAATTCACCGTGCTAGCACGCGCTACTCATGACGTGATTTTTGGAATCGACTTTTTGCGAGACTGTGGAGCGACATTAGACTGCAGAGCCGGTGAAATTTCCCTGCGAACTGATCTACTACCACATGCTTGTGACGAAATGCCATCTGATCGAGTTGAGGTATTTTCCGTGTCCAGTGATGTACTTTTGCCTGCGCGAACAGCAAAGTTTGTTCCAGTTACTTCATCTCGCCCGCGTGAAGGCTTGTCCTGTGGACTGATTGAGCCGGACTACTCTAACACGCTAAAGAAAAGCCTTATAGTCCCTCGTTCACTTGTCCAACTCGTATAGGCGGTTCTACTCACGTGTGGACGGTGAACGTGTCCTCCGAGTCCGTTATTTTACCTGCTGGGTTGAAGTTGGCGTACTTTGAAGAAGATACCGCTGTGGGTATTCGTGCAGTTGCTGTCACTACCGACAAAACTAAAACTTCCCCACTCTCTGACCACTCGTCAAAGTTCAACGGCATGATCAACAAGTCGCTCCCCTCGTCAGACCAACGCGCGCTCCACGAGCTTCTTGTGCGCTATGCCTCAGTCTTTGACTTTGCACAACCTGAGCGTCTGCCTTCACCACCGCAGTCCCGCGTGCACCACTGCATCAATACTGGGGCCGCAGCCCCCATTCGACAGAAGCCGTACCGCGTCTCTCCCACCGAGAGGAAGGTGATCGACGACCAAGTTAAGGAGATGCTACAGAAAGGTGTCATCCAAGAGTCCTGTAGTCCTTGGGCAGCTCCCGTTATACTGGTCAAGAAAAAGGATGATTCGTGGCGATTCTGCGTCGACTATAGACGCCTAAACGCAGTAACGAAAAAGGATGTCTATCCGCTTCCCCGAATAGACGATGCCATAGACTGCCTACATTCCGCTTCATACTTTTCATCTGTCGACTTGCGCTCAGGCTACTGGCAAATACCTATGAACCCACAAGACAAAGAGAAGACCGCTTTCATTACGCCGGATGGCCTCTTTGAGTTTAATGTAATGCCCTTTGGCTTGTGTAATGCTCCGGCAACCTTCGAGCGATTCATGGACACGATCCTTCGCGGCCTCCGATGGGAAATATGCATGTGCTACCTTGACGACGTGGTCATTTACGGCAAGACATTCTACGAGCACAACCAACGGCTTGAAGTTATTCACGACTGCATCCGCCGTGCGGGACTGATCCTTAACTCGAAAAAGTGTCACTTTGGTGAGCGTCAAACGCTTGTCCTTGGTTTTCTTGTCGACAAGGAAGGTATCCGTCCCGACCCTCAGAAGCTTGCCGCCGTCCGAGACTTCGAGCAACCGAAGACAGTGAAAGACCTCCGCAGCTTCCTTGGGCTCTGCTCGTATTTCCGACGTTTCATCAAGGACTTTGCACGTCTAGCTCATCCACTCACGTCTCTGCTTCACAAGGACACACCCTTCGCATGGACTGCTGAGTGCGAGTCTGCGTTCAGTGAGCTAAAGTTTTTACTTACCTCTGCTCCAATTTTACGCCATTTTGATCCTGAGGCACCATCTGAGCTTCACACCGATGCTAGTGGTGTGGGCATTGGAGCGGTACTTGTACAGATACATAGCGGACGCCAACAAGTCATCGCCTATGCAAGCCGTACACTCACAAAGGCAGAACGGAACTATACCGTCACCGAAATGGAATGCCTCGCGGTAGTGTTCGCCATTCAGAAGTTTCGACCATACCTTTACGGCCGTCCCTTCAGGATAGTCACCGACCACCATTCACTTTGCTGGTTGGTTGGACTACGCGACCCCACCAGCCGGTTAGCTCGCTGGTCATTACGGCTGCAAGAATACGACTTTTCCGTCACATACAAGAGTGGTCGCTGTCACACCGATGCTGATTGTTTATCTCGACTTCCGTCAGCAAGCACCCGAGATGGGGAGGATGACTTGGACGAATATCTTTTCGGAATATCCACGGAGTTTCCCGATGCCGCCGCCTTCAAGCGTGAACAGGAGCAAGACCCTTCCGTAAGGATTCTTCTTGATGCCGCTCGGTCAGCAGCACGGAGTTCACCTTTCACCATATCCGCAGGTTTATTGTACAAGAAGAACTATTCCACCGAAGGTGCTCCACTCCTCCTCGTCGTGCCCCAGAATCTTAGGCCCGAGATCCTTCGCGCCATGCACGATGACATTACATCAGGTCACCTAGGCTTCGCTCGGACGCTGCACCGTGTGCGTCAGCGTTTCTACTGGCCCAAGCTCTGGAAGACAACAAAACAGTACGTTGCCAGCTGTGCTATTTGCCAACGTCACAAGCAACCAACAACGCCTCAGGCGGGTGCCTTGCAGCCAGTTAAGCCACCAACCCTTCCCTTTGAAAAGATCGGCGTCGATTTGCTTGGCCCCTTCCCTAAGTCATCTGCTGGGTGTCGATGGATTATAGTGTGTGTGGACTACCTGACGCGATATACTGAGACGGCGGCGCTCACTTCCGCTACAGCAGCTGACGTCTCATTCTTCCTGCTGCACTCTGTCATTCTTCGTCACGGTGCGCCGCGTGTTGTGATTAGTGACCGAGGACGACAGTTTACAGCGGATGTTGTTGAAGAACTATTACGCCTTTGTGGATCTGACTATCGGCATTCGTCACCTTACCACCCTCAAACAAACGGCCTGACTGAGCGCACGAATCGCACCTTGACCAACATGCTTGCCATGTATGTGTCCAATGACCACAAAAATTGGGACTCTGTTTTGCCATTTGTTACGTACGCATACAACACGGCGAAGCACGAAGTCACCGGGTATGCGCCTTTCTTCTTGCTCTACGCTCGCCATATATATATATATATATATATATATATATATATATATATATATATATATATATATATATATATATATATATATATATATATATATATATATATATATATTCTATGGGAAAGTTCAGTGGGTCCGGTACGTATAGAAAAACAAGACGGTGCACGTACGAGGAAGCAATATTTTATGCCTAACGTTTCGGCCTTCGTCAGAGAATGATGGCCTTCGTCAGAGAATGAATTCATTCTCTGACGAAGGCCGTGCCACGGCCGAAACGCTAGGCATAAAATATTGCTTCCTCGTACGTGCACCGTCTTGTTTCTCTCTCTCTCTCTCTCTCTATATATATATATATATATATATATATATATATATATATATAGATAGATAGATAGATAGATAGATAGATAGATAGATAGATAGATAGATAGATAGATAGATAGATAGATAGATAGATAGATAGATAGATAGATAGATAGATAGATAGATAGAAACGGTAAAAGTGTCTGGTACGTAAATAAATGCTTCGCATTTAAAAGTACCGATGCGGTCTTCTCCTCATATACGCTCTTCTTGTAGAATAGCGAACTTTAGAACATTTGTCATTCTGTTTTTTCCATCACCATACTTTTATGGACTCTCTCGCCCACTCCAATGCGGCACCACATAGTCAAACTACGAAAGGGCCAATCAGCGCAAAGACACAAGCGGATAGGAATCTTTCCCCAGAGGAATGGCCTGCGCTTCCGAACAGCTTACTTGCCAAGGAGTCCGCAGTGGGGGAATAACGGTTACGGTGCTCGGCTGCTGACCCGAAGGTCGGGGGTTCGATCCCGGTCGCGGCGGTCGCACTTCGATGGAGGCGAAATGGTAGAGGCGAAATGGTACTTAGATTTAGGTGCACGTTAAAGAACACCAGATGGTCGAAATTTCCGGAGCCCTCCACTACGGCGTCTCTCATAATCATATTGTAGTTTTGGGACGTAAAACCCCAGACATTATTATTATTATTATTATTATTATTATTATTATTATTATTATTATTATTATTATTATTATTATTATTATTATTATTATTATTATTATTATTACTATTACTTGCCAAGGAACCTCAGGAGGTGAAGCGCCTTCTGGAGACTTCACCCGCCGCTGATGACGTACCTAGGGCACATCGTCAAGTGATCTCTATGCTTCGTTCCCTCATGGGCGCCATTCGAGAGGCCCTGTTGGACATGGGGACAACGCCTGCACGGAGTGCACTCAAAGTACTGGACGCCTTGAGCCCAGTGCTTGAATGTCTTGAGTAGAGCCATGGCTACCAACCACCCTTCTTTTCGATCGGAAGTCAAGACAGCGTCCGTCATCCAGTGGAATGCGAGAGGGCTCAAATCACGCCTTTCCGATTTTCGTCAATTTGTGCACACTAACGGTTTCCCCATCATCGTCATTTGCGAGGCCAACATATCGAAACCAGTCAGATTATCGGGGTACGAAGCTGCCAGGTCCTCGACAAATGGGGCATGCAGCAAAATTATCGTTTATGTTCGGCGTGAACTCACTTATTTGCTACAGCCAACTGCGCCTGATGACGACAATCAGTATGTATGTCTGACTGTTAAAAAGAGCAAACTCATTTTTACTTTAATAGGCGTTTATGTATCGTCTTTGAGTACTTTTAATTCACGAAGATTAGAACGTATATTGGCTGTATGTCTGGCTTCATGGGTCATTATAGGAGATTTTATTGCGCATCATCTGGCATGAAGCACAAGGGCAAACGCAAGAGGACGGCGATTGGCAAGTTTCGCCTCGAATCATGGCCTTTCTCTCCTGAATGATGGCAGCCCAACGTTTCTTCGAGGTGAGACGTACGGTAGCTGCCTTGATCTTACTTTCGTCTCCAGCTCCTTCACCAGATGTGTTAAGTGGTTCTCGGATATTGAGACACACGGAAGTGATCCCATTCCTACCTATCTTCACATCAAAGGGCTCTCGAAGTGTTGTCTACAGAAGACCGTCAGAATGACTTTCAAGTCTGGTATGGAAAATGTTTGCCAAGCGGCCGGGCCTGCCCACTGGGCTAGAGTAAGCAATCAATGCACAATACAAGACGCAACGCGACCGATCGTGATTCCTTCTAAGCGAAACGATCTCGATACAGAATTGGAACGACTGCGAGCGCTTCGCCGTCGTGCGGAACGACAACATCGGCGTACCAAGTCCATACATGACCTTAGGACAGCCAGGCGATTGCAATGCAAAAGAAAATTCAGCGTCGTATGGACAGATTGGCCTCTCAACGGTGGACAACGTTTTGCCAGACATTAGAACCCCGCAAGCCCCTTTCTCAAATCTGGAGGACGGTGCGTGGTTTGTGCTGCCATCCTGAACAGCACTTTCGCTTCAAGGCGTTGGCACTCTTTCAAAAGCGACAAGACATTGAAGTTGCAGAAGATGTTTGCGCGAGGATCACCGACCAAGCGGTTCGTCCAGATCCTGTTGCCGGAAGTGCCATTCCCTGTTTCCGTGATAGCCGAATGGACCTTCCTTTTACGATGGAGGAACTCGAGGCAGCACAAGCTTCATGCAGGCGTTCCTCATCTCCAGGGCCAGATGGCATATCGTACCGAGCCTTGTGCAATCTTGGAGAGGCCGCGCGGGGAGAACTACTGCGACTCTACAACAACTCGTGGCAAGAGGGCGACGTTCCCGGCGAATGGAAGACAAGCCGATTAGTACCACTCCTGAAGCAAGGTAAGTCCCACCTGCACTTGCCTCGTATCGCCCTATTGCATTGGCCAGCTGCGTGGGGAAGATAATGAAACGAATGATATATGGCGGCCTGGAGTAGTATCTCGAACACTACACGATCTATCCAAACTCCGTGGCTGGTTTCCGACGTGACCTTTCATGCATAGACAATGTTCCTGACCTCGTTACGTACGTTCAACAGTAGAGATCACGTAAGCGACTATCTGCAGCGTTGTTTTTGAATGTGAAAGGCGCCTATGATAATGTTGTACACGAGGCTATTATCGACGCACTTGAGGTGGTTGGTCTTAGTGGTCGAGTTCTTCGATGGATTGGTAGCTACCTGTCTGCAAGGTCATTCTTTGTGTCCACCGAAGACGGCCCCACCACACTACGCTATACCTGCCGAGGCGTTCCTCAAGGCGGAGTACTAAGTTCCATACTATTCAACCTCGCCCTCATTCAACTTGTCGAATCCCTGCCAAGTACGATCAAGGTATCTATATACGCATACGACATATGTGTCTGGACTTCAGCCGTTACACGACCTCAAGTACGTGCGAGACTTCAAAAGGCTGCAACCTTGACAGCGCTCTACCTTAGCAAACAAGGCCTCAGAATAACCCAGGAGAAAGGTGCATTGGTGGCGTTCACGTGCAAACCTATGACACCCTATGCCATTTCTATTGACGGGCAGTCGATTTCTTATGCCAGAACCTACAAATTTCTTCGCATAATTATTGACAGAAACCTCAGCTGGAGCCCACACGTGGCCTACTTGAAGAAGCGCCTGACGGCCATTGCCCAGCTGCTCAAGTTCCTGGGAGGGAAAACCTGGGGCATGTCAGTAGATGCAATGTTGGAATTATACAGAGCACTCTTTCTCGGGTTTCTGAGATATAGTCTGCCTGTACTAACCAACACCTGCAAGACAAATCTTCGCGTTCTACATGCTGCACAAGCTCAGACACTCTGAGTTTGCCTAGGTCTGCCCAAATGTGCGCCAACAGAGGCGACTATTGTCATCGCCAAGGATCAACCGATACAAACGCACATTGCGTTAGAAGCCTTGATTCGTGATTCGCCCGGAGCAGTAGATGTACCAGCGAAAGGTGTAACTGTTAGCTTTAAGACCGACCACCCAACAACAACAACGGCTGCGGAACTCACAGCTCTTCGCGCTGCACTTTGTGTTGTAAGTCGCGAACAACCGCAGCGATGGTCAATTTTTAGTGACTCCAAAGCAGCCCTACAATCTCTGTTGTCAGCCCTGCGGCGTGGACCGTACGAAGAACTGGTATTCGAGATAAGACACCTCATTCATATATCATTTGAGAAGGGGCACCAAGTGACATTTCAATGGTTGCCAAGTCACTGCGGCGTGCTTGGCAACGAACATACCGATATGCTGCTCGCTCAACTTTGCAAGGCGACAAGGAAGAGGCTATACCCCTTTCAAGGTCTGATGCTGCTGCCATGCTTCAAAGGATCGCAAAGAATATTTCGCACTCAACACTGAATACCTTAGGAAGCCAAACCTATCGGCAACACCACCTAAACGAGTTGCGGCGACCTCAAATACCATCTGGACTCCGCCGAAGAGAGGCCACTCTGCTATGCCGCTTATGGCGAAGAGTGGCTTTTACGAAGTCATATTCGTTTCGGATAGGGATGGCCGACAACGCTCTTTGCTACGCCTGCGGCACCGAGGAGACCTTGCAGCATATCTTCTGCGACTGTCCTCGCTACGCTGCGCAGAGACGATCCCTACTATTCGTTCTCGCTCCTCTTCACAACAGAACGATGACACCAGAAGCAATTCTCCAATGTCATCCTGATAAGTCATCGAGAATTCAAGCAACCAAGGCATTGCTCAAATTCCTAAGGACAACAGACTTACACGAGCGGCTGTAGACTTTTTAATGATGCCGCATACCGCACAAGACTGCCGCTCTGCGCTGTGAAGTTATCTGTGTGCGTGTGGGTTCCCCTCTCTTTCTCTCTTTCTTTACTCTTCTTTCAATACCCCGCATCCCTTCCTCCTGTGCACGGTAGCATACCGGTTATGCCAAACCGGCTAACATCTCTGTCTTTCGTCTCTCTCGTTTTCTTCCTTCCTCCTAGACATAAGACGTTTTCTTCTTCAAAACTATAGGCTAATTTCGCTGTGAAAATTCAGGAAAAGAAAAGAGAAGAAAAGGAGGGCATCTCTCATCTGGCTATCAACGGAAAGTCATCAGTTAGGTATCGTGGCGTCTAGAAACAAAGGCTGGTTGTAAAATAATTTACGGAGATGTGGCGATCAATATACTTTAAAAAGGCAGCGCTGAGTCCAGATATTACGCAAGGAAACTTCGGAAATCCTGAAGGAACCACTTGGATCAGAATGGGTTCAAGTGTTTCCGCTCGCCCTGATAAACGAAGGGGGGCGCCGAATGCCAAATACCTTTACTCAGTCGTTCCTGCACCATCATTGTTTTAACTGCAGGGTCATGACCATGCTGGCTTTTGACTATAACGGCGGGCGAGGACGCCTGACGTCGCATTCCTAGAGCTGTTTACTTCCCCGCTTTTTCCCTCGAAAGCCACGCACTAAAAGAAGGCCGTTCTAATACGCACATGGTCGCTTCATTTTCATTTTCGCGTCCATTGCGAAGCCTGTTTTCTTTCGGACTCTGCCAATAGGGAGCAGGTGGAGGGGGGAGCCTAAGCTTACACTTGCCCCCCCCCCCCTCCTAAGGGAGAACCCTGCGCATGTCTATGTTGTGACCCATTCTACTGCCGCTACGGAAGCACTTAGTTAAGGCATAGGTCAAACATTGCTAGAATGAAATGTGCACCGCTCAAATGAAAGCCTTTTTTATTTTATTTTAATTCTTTTTTTTAGTGCCATCCAGACCAAAGGAGTTACGGAAAGGGGCAGAAACATTATTTTCGCTTCTCAATGCAATGAGAGCAGGTAAGCGGGATTGCTTCGTTATACAATGTTAGCTAGCGCGCAACGAAACTGATGATGATCGGTGAGTGTAACCACAGATCCTGGAAGAAGGTTCCAGGCGAGAGATGTTCTGGGGATAAATGAATCGCTGCATGTTTAGTTAGACATGAAATAACACCAACTTTATCGGAATGATAAATCATAGCCGATACATTAGAAGGGGAAGGGGGAATAAGTGTTTAATGAAGAGTAGGAACATAGTGATAGATTATGTGAAATAAACAATAGTGGAAAAGCTTACAACCAAAAGCAAGCTACCGTAGTTGGAGTGAAACCTTCATGGGTCCAGTGCTTGCGTGACAGCTGTAGTTATATGGAATGAAGCAAGCAGAATTAGCTTTGACTACTTCAAGTGCATTTGTCGGATTTGCTGAAATGGGCTCCAAATACCACAGCTCAGAGGGCCGCCACTTTACCTTTGAGAAGTTGCCTTTTGTCTATAGTTTGCAGGCCTAACCAACCATGCAGATACAATACTGGCCCGCTGTGCATTTTTTTGCCCTCTTATTCTTGTTCCTCGCGGTGTGTGTCGGATTTGATGACATCAGTTCACTCATGCTGTCGTTCTCTACTTCTGTTAATGTTACTGCAAATTTTTGTTTATAGCGATATTTGCTATTTGTGTTTTTAACAGGTTTCCACCGATACTTTGGCGTTTTATGTTTTTAGCAGGGAAGTTTTTTTGTTGTTGTTGGTGCTTGAGTTGGCGCTAGTTGCATTAGGCTTGCATGCCTGCGCACATGTTTTTGTGTGTGTGTGTGTGTACTCTGAAAACGGCTGCATCCCACGATGTCCTGTAATTGCCCACTAAGCTATAAATAAATAAATAAATAAATAAATAAATAAATAAATAAAATTTAATGAATTAATGAATGAATAAATGAATAAATAAATAAATTTGGAGGATTGGAAATGCTTCTTACAAATTTTTCTTTGGTCATAAGAATTCAGGGGATCCATGTTAAAACAGCGAAAATTTTTATTGGACTGTAATCTTACAAGGTATAGCAAAATACGCCGCTTCATAATAATCTTTCTTTATGTCTATCGCTGATCAAATCAGCCCCATTGTCGTCATGAAGATCACCGCAGTTTTCCAGAAGGTCGTTCATAGACGTACCATACTTCCGCTCTAAACGAATTGGTGCAGCGAGAAAACAAAAGCGTGAGGGCGCGCTCTGCAGTTTTGCACGAAAGGTTGAGCTGGGCTCGAAACAACACCATTGTCACTGGTGCCGGAGTCGAAATGCGACACTTCGCGCTTCCGTGCGCCAGGAAGGGTCACGACGGCGAGTTTCCCCGAATACAGAGAAATGGGGCCTCAGACCACAGCGGTCCGAGGCCCCACAGTGGTCCGAGGCTGAAAGTACGTCTGCGCTCGGATAAGCGCCAGCTGCCCAGCCCCACGCTCTCGGGCGAAGGGGAAGCCTGGCCTGCGGCCGCCGTTCGACACCGCGGGTGGTCGTCGAGCAGCGAGACGAAGGACTCGCCGCATCCTGCATGCTGGAGGCATGTTTTACACGAAGAGACAGCGTCGCAAGAACAATACGCGTGCGTGTGTTGGGGGCGGTGCCAGCAGAGTGACCCGTGGAACGTGACCTGATTGGCAAGAAACGTTGTCCCCTGTTTCCCTAGTTCTGGCATCTAGAGACTGCGAAGGGTGTAAAGGACGCAATCGAATGCAATGAGAGACGGGATCTGAAACAAACTTTGAAACTGTAAACATGTAAATAAACCTGTTGTACGCTTCATCGGCTCCTCAGTCCGGTTCCTCCAACAGCAGCTCTTCTTGATGACGAGGTTTGCGACCGCCTGCCTGGATGTGAGGAAACCAGCGTAGCCGGGAGAGCCTCAACTTCGAACACCCTGAACCCGAACGTGTCGGCCCACACAGCAACGCGTGCGCTCGCCGACCCCGCTGCTCTCGACATGGGCGACGGCTCCAGCGCCGACGACGAAAGAGATGAAGATACATAAAGATTCTACGCTTGCGCCACACAATATTCGCACAGCCGCTGACGTGACTTTTTGCCCGACATGACTGCATTGGGTGTTTTTCCAAAGCGGTTTCAAGCACTGGCATGGATTTGTGGAAGAATACTCCACTGCCATGCGGAATACCTGCGTTCGATTCCCTCTCGAATCACGATTTTTCTTTATGCGATAGTTTATCGAATTCACGTGGGTTTTTGCACCGCACGCCGCGACCAGCCTCGGAAGAGGCACTTAAGGCTTTCGCCTTAAAATATATGCGTTGTTCATGCTCCTCATATCCCAGTGTCAAGAATGATAAAATTCAGCTATCAAGAATAAAATTTAGATCACTGTTTTTTTTTTTCATCTCGTGTCTACGAGAAAGTGGGGCGATTACAGGAGAGAAGTAAACACTCATTAGTTTTAAACATTTATTTACATTAGCAAATGCTGCAGCCCACTAGGCCTGCGACGCCAGCAGTGCAAGACAGATTGAAGCGCGAGTCACGGCGAGAAAATGAATGTCCTCATTCAAAACGTTCAAAACGGGGGTGTGCGCAGTGAACTTTGGCTGTTGCACAGACAAGCACCGCTGCATTCGGGAGGCGGGGGCAGGCTCTGTTGTCACACGTGGTCGACTCCAAGCTATCACAGTTGGCATATGCCCGTTTATGCGTCGGCCGTGATAAACGAGATAGTGAATGACGGGCAGCAGTGCTAGCTGGTGCTGTTCCACCTCTGTGTCCGAAAATGAACTTTCTTCTCTGTGGCTAGTTTTTCTGCACAAGTAGTATGTGCTTGCCAGTTAGGCCGCTTGATCTGCTCTCATTATTTATTTATTTAGTAGAACGTTACAGAACGCTGTCAAATCGTATACCTGCGACTTCGAGATAAGCAGCGCATGCCCCGTTTGACGCTGTGTCAATGAGGCGTAAGGTTTCATACCATACAACGATGTGGAAATCACTCACCTTGTAAAAAGGGTCGAGTGCTCGGTCTGCCAGCGTCCATTCGTTGACGTGCGAGCCAATAATGACGCCGTGCATGCCCAGCTGGGTGACGCACCGCTTCAGCTCTTCGCAGGACAGCTGCGGACTTTGCATCGGCACGGTGCATAGACCGACGAACCGGTCCGGACGTTGGTTCACCATCGAAGCCACGAAATCGTTCTGTAGTCGGTTGAAGTCCAGCGCGTCATCGGGCTTGGCCTGCGTGATCGTGTGCGCTTAGACAGACAGCTGTCGACCACTACATTGTTCCCCATTGGTGACGAAGAGAAGGCCACATGTGCCTCAATGGAGATTATAGTCACATACAGGATAACAGACATACGCATTATCGCTTTCACTTGAGGATTAAAACAGACTGAAAGTAAAAGGTGCTTCTTTCAGTGGTGTGTTTGTGTCTTACGTAAAACACGCATTGTACTACACGATTGCGCAAGAGTTGTGAAAGTTTGACTATTTGGGATTTGCGCGAAAATTTTATGAAAATTCTAGACAGTTGCACTTTCACACCTCGTTGCGATTTCACAATTCGCGGGACATTTGAGGCTTTGGCCTTAATAAATAAATTACTTTCAGGCTATCAGTGAGCCTTCCTAACGTATTACATCCTGCCTTTTTTCCGGTCCTCGTTTTCACCTTTTGCATCCTCTGGTGGAAATAAAAGGTGATGATGACAACTAGCTATAATACGTAGAGAGACGTTAGCAATGAATGACTTCGGCATATGAAAACAAATGGGGATTTCCTCAAGCTTCACCACTACGCCAGAAATAGCTTATGATGTGCTCCTTCCTAGCATTCGGTAACTGTCTGCCGACCTCTGCAACGAGCTCCTCTTCCCATGCGACTTTTTCCCCCTTCCACCAATGAGCGCTGCGCGGTCTCCTCAGTGGAACTACTTTATAGGTGACCACTGACGTCAGTAGCCTAAATTGTCTCTCAGGGAGCCAGTCAGCCGTCGCTCAAACGCATTCATATCTCAAGTATTTTGCCCATCCGCCGCGTTGGTCTAGTGGTTATGGCGCTCGACTGCTGATCCGCAGGTCGCAGGATCGAATCCCGGCCGCGGCGGCACACGGGCCTCAAGCATTTTCGATAGAGGCGAAAATGCTTGAGGCCCGTGTGCTTAGATTTCGATCCTCGTTAAAGAACCCCAGGTGGTCGAAATTCCCGGAGCCCTCCGCTATGGCGTCTCTCATAATCATATCGTGGTTTCAGAGCGTTAAACCCCAACAATTATAAATATTTCGCCAGTCGAGTGAGTTCATAAATGAAGTGTTAACGCGCGAGCATAATCGCTACAGAGAAATCGAGTGGCGAAAACGAAGTTTCTTGGTTCACAACGAAGTTTTAAGGTAACGGTTCTGTCTTCAAAGCGAATAAAATGGTGGTCTGCGCGTGCGCGCATGTCAAGTAGATAACAAGTGCGGAGCTGGATCCTTTGTGAAGAATGCGCTTCAGGATGTGCCTCAGTATTCTATTGGGAAAGGCACGGCTAGAGCCGCTCAAACATGAGCTTTGACGACGAGCGAAAATAGGTGGAAAACATGAAGAAACGAACGCCCGGTGCACTCGCCATTCAGCAGCGTCTTCGCGCACTTCCTGCTCATGTTTGTAGTCATTATCCGATACGTGCGCCAAGAAAGCAACTACAAGAATTCGTCTTTGTCTCGGCATAGGCGCACGAGAAAGGTAGTCCCAGCAATGAAATCACGGACGAAACACGTCCTCGAGAGCCACCATCAAGATCTGTGGCGAAGGCGAGTAGCGTAAGAACTACCAATGTCGTGTAGGCTCCGTCAAAAGGCAGATTGAAAAAAGGGCCTCGCAAAAATATCAGCGTGCCTGCATTCACAACGAGCCCTTAAAATTACAGTACAAGAGGCAATGGCTACTTGGCTACTTAAACATCTCCAAAGCATGCTCAAACTTTCGAAGTAGGCCAGCTGCATGGTGGAGTTGTGGCCAGGTAAGTTTACAGGTCTTATATCGTACCTAGGATGAGACCGTCTTAAAGCCGACGGGCATACACAAGGTGGCCTTGTGTTTATTGTATTTTTGAACTCGTGCATGTGTTTATTTAGCGTGAATGTGACTCTGCATAGACGGGCTTTCTTTGACGATTGGACGAACTAAATGAGCCTTGAAGGAACGCCTCCTATGAAACAGGTTTGCGCCTTGCTACCCATTTGACGACGTGGAGCAGTAGTATGTTTTAATTTAGTACATGTTAAAGTAAATTACATTAAAGAATTTCATCGAACAAGAGAAAAAGAAAGAAAAGGAAGGGTGGAAAGGATAACAAAAAAGAAAAGAATAAAGGAAAATTTCACAAGCTTTTTGGGACCCCGTCCCCCTCTGCTCTTTTTTCCAGTGCTTTCATTCATTTCACAATGGCACCACCTTAATTTGGTAAGAATGAAGGCACATACCGAGTAGCCGAACAGTACCGGTGTGGAAGACAGAGCTTGAACTGTGACACCTGCGCAAATAGAGAGGTCGTCCTGAGTCAGTTTAACGTGCGCAATAGAGTACGTGTTTTGCCTTTGTGACAATTTGGCTTTTGCTACCTGAAAGCTAATTTATCCACCTGTCTCATCCCAATAAGCACCTAGCAAATGACAAAAGAGACTTCCATCTATGAATGAAACTCGCCCAGATTTCCGTTCTCGTATGGAAAACAGTTTTACAACGATACTGGACAACCAGGCTCCCAAATGCTTTATTATTGGTTATCTAAAGGACTCGCCCGTGTGATATCCACAGTGATGATGTAAGTGAGCATAAACTAAAGCTTTATGTATGCTCCGTGAGTAGCGTAAGTCCAGTTATTACAAGCGGTCGAAGAATTCACAAAAACATGGGCCATGTCATAAGGTCACAGCTTGGCCGAAAAGGCAGTAATTATAGCGATATGTACGATATTCAAATAATAAAAAATATTAGCGAAGCTTGCACTAAGCCGCACAAGGCTTGGAACAGCGAAACTGGACGATTCAAGACTAATCTGGTTGCTTCTAGGTTGTTTCAAGTCCTTAGCTAGGTGATGCAGGTTGTAGGTTGCTTCTAGGTGTTTGCTAGGCTTTAGCTAGGTGATGCTAGGTTGTTTCTATGTTTATTCCCAGCGCAGAGAGGTTCGACTTAAACCACATACAGTCGCAGATACGACACCGCTGTCCAAACTCCAGAGACAGAAACTCGCGCTGAAACCGAGCGCTCGCACCTCTCATAGATCTACAGGCACGTCGTCGTTGGCGTAGACGTTCCATCGTTTCGGGGCCTTCTCGAAGCCGCCGTTGTCTTTCCAGTTCACTAGTATTCTCTCGTTGTACGTATTCGGGTTCTTCAGATCGCCGTTGTCGCTTCGCAGCCATTTGTTGGGTTAACTGTTGCCTTCTTCATTTTCAGTGGACCGGTGGTGAGTAATGGGACTTACCCAATTTCCTTGCCACACCAACCTGTTCCTTTGCAGCCATTTGTTGGGATAACTGCTGCCCCCTTCTTATTTAGTCGATCAGTGGCACATACCCATTTATGATGATGATAGTTTTCTGAATCGACTCACAAGGAACAATTTGCTAAACTGCTTCGCTGTTAAAATGGAGCCAGCTCTACAGTTGGGTGAGGGTCTCACCCTCACCCATCTTTTACCCGAAAGATGGGTGAGGGTGAGACCCCCTTTGTCAGGCTCACTCTCACCCATATTAGCGCGCCTCTCATTGGTTCACCCTTTCCCAGAGCCTCGACACTTCCTCTCTTGGCGCGCCTCTAATTAGTTCACCCTTTCCACCAAGCCTCCCCTTCGGCCATCTTTGAGCGCCTCTCAATAATACGCCTTTCCGCCGAGCCTCGCTTTCGTCGATCTTGGCGCAGCCCTTCTTCGTACCGTGCCGCACTCGCCGCACCGCAGTGCCACGGGACCAGCGCTACGCCATCAACGGGCGGGGAAGCCTCGACTCAGAACAGCTTCGCTGTTCTTAGTCGGGGGGACGCTTGGGGACGCTTAAGCTTCGCCTTTACGAGTTGAACGCTATAGCGATAGCCGGCCTTATCCTCATCGCGTTCTGGTTCGTTTGTCACTATGTTCAGTCGCCGAGCCAGACAGCCAGCACGTGCGTTCATCGCGCGTCTGCAGAATCTCGTTCCCCGACGCCATCACGTGATTGCTGAGACAGTGTAAGGGGGAAAGGCCACAGCGTCTTACCCAGCCCCTTACAGAGGCTCGAACGCGCCAGCGCGTGCCAGCACACATTGTTCCCGAGTGGACGGTCGCCAGTGAAAGGACGGACACAGCTCCGAGCAAAAGCTGCTTCGCATCTAAAAACTTCGTATGCATGCCACTGGGATTCGATCCTGAGACCCCTCACTTCGCAGCGCGCTGCTTTAAACAAGTCGGCCACGCACCTTCGGCTGTGTAGCATAACAACGGCGAGCTATTTATATACACTATTTAGCACTAACGGCACGCAGATCTCGGAGGTGCTTCAGTGTGCGTAGCATCACCCACGAGATTTCCCGAAGGGCGTGCATTAAAGCATCGCTCCTACGTTTTCCTTCAGTTTGAAAGCTGCCCTTGAGATGCGCACTAAAAAGTGGCCCATTTCTGTACCCACTGACGATGTGGAACGCCGAGTAAACAGTGCGTCGAACGCCACCGCGCGGCAGGAGACGGTGAGGGGTCACTCCACGTGCCGCAGTTAAAAAAAGAATGTCTAAGCGTTGGGTTATAGCGCGCTGCTCGAACATGGAGAAGTAACAAGCATAACAGTTGTTAGTTCGTGCTCGTCCTGTGTATACCTGTGCGTTCTTTTCGAGTGTCGTTTCTTATGTTTTATTATTTGCATCCATGGCGATTTTTCGGTCACGGACAATGATGATTTTTCGCTCACAACCAACGATGCCAATACCGACACCGAAATGTCTGTGAGACAAGATCTAACGCTATCGCGTTAAAATGCTGTATTGTGGTCATGTATATTGGTGTAAAGATTGACGTAATATTAAAATTAACGAGCAGGTGTCTGTGCGCACAGGCAATCACGAACACATTTCACTTGATCAGCGTGAGCGCTGACTTTCTCAAAAAGTGGCGGGATGAACAGCACATAAATAATTGAGCAAGCGCTGAACTGTTGGCGCGTGGAGTGTCATTGATGCCGGCAGGGACCGCACACGTGAGGTGACCAACCGTCTTGATGGGTCGCTTCGTGCGTCACATGACTCACCACGCTTACAACATAGGGCAGGCGTGCATACTTTTACGGCATTTGCGGCGCGGAGCAACGGCCTGACCTTTCCAAGCCTGGTTCACTATAGGAAACAGCCGCTTCAAGGGAAACCGCGGCCTTTTGTCGTCCCGATGCTCACCTCGTCCGCCCTTGGTCGCTCGCGCTCATCATCTCCAATTCCCCCACAGCGCGCCGCGCGCGGGGCGCGATAAGAGGTAATCTCACTTGAATTTTCCACAGACCACCGGACCAACTGTCGCAATAAAATAGTGGCAGCAGTTATTCCCTTACCAAACACCACGAGAAACGAAAAAGCTGCAGGCAATGAAAATATCAACATCAGAATACTCTCGGCAGGCAAAATGTTTCTCAGCACATTTTGGCGAAATGATTGTGCGCCCAGTTGGAAGGGCAGATAAATTTTCTGGAGGCCCTACTCAGTGTATCTTTGGCAGCCTTTCTCGCTAATTCAGTTTCATGCAAGGCTGTCGCACGTTTCTATAGACGTCAGACTGTCCAGGCGGCGATGCGGAAAACACAGCCACCAGCGCTCTCATGGTAGCTGGCGCTAACTGGGTAGTGCAAAGAGAGCTGTTCGCAAGCGAATCTACATAGACCACAATAGACCGTCCTATTTCGCTGGTGTCGAGGCAAGGTTTCCTGAAAATCATAATAATAAAAACCCCAGGCCTGCGCTGAAACCGCAGCACAGTCACAGCGAAAGCTGGAAGAGCGGCGTTTCTAAAGCACCGCTGTAAGCTCTCTTGGGGCTACTAATACAAGTACACTAGCAAGGTACCCACTACGCCATAAATCACAATTTTTGTGAAGTTCGGAAGCACCTACTAAGCCATTATCCGTCATTCTGCGGAGAAGCGAGGCACCAGCTACACGTTTGTAAGCATTATGTGCACTTTGTTGACGCGACGACTGATGACGATGAAGAATTATGGCTCAACCCTTTGTAATGGGTTGGAAGCTTTAAACGGCTCACCAGTTATGTAATTTGCATTGGGTGACGCCCTGCCGCTATGTCCCTCTCCCGCCATACTGTATAACATACGTTGACGTGGGAGAGAGAGAGGGGGGGGGCGAAGACCTTTACTGAGACCCCGAGGAAATGGATCATGCGCTTATGGGCTTGGTAACTAATACAAGTGCACTTGCGAGGAACCCACTATGCTATAAATCAGTGCAATTTTTGAGAAGTAGGAAAGCAGGCATTATGCCATTTTTCGTCATTCTACGGAGAGCCGTGGTACCTGCTAAACGCATGTAAGGCATTATGCGCACTTTGTTGATGCTGTGCCTGATGACGATGAAGAATTATGGCGGAGCCCTTTGTAATGGGTTGGAAGCATTCAACAACCTTCTCGTTGCGCAATTCGCATTGTGTGACGCCTGATTACACAATTCGCGGTTTGCGACGCTCGGTGTTTAGTTTACTCTTCTACCACGCTATATTGCATATGTTAATGTGGTTCCTTCCCGACATGAAGCCTGTATAGGACCTTTTTGCAAAGCAGTCTCAAGCACCGGCATGGCTCAGAGGTTGAATACTGGGCTCCCACGCAGAAGGCCTTGGTTCGAACCTCGTTCCATCCTGGAATTTTTTTCTTATTTCGTTTTTTTTTTCTTATTTCTAGCGATAGTGGTTACGGACACCGGCGGCGGCGGCGGCGGACAACTACGGCGCCAAAAACGGCCGGTGAAATGAGCTCATAACAGCTTTCGCTGTAATATCTGGGGTATAACGTCCCAAAACCACGATATGATTATGAGAGACGCCGTAGTGGAGGGCTCCGGAAATTTCGACCACCTGGGGTTCTTTAACGTGCACCTAAATCTGAGTACACGGGCCTCAAACATTTTCGCCTCCAACGAAAATGCAGCCGCCGCGGCCGGGATTCGATTCCGCGACCTTCGGGTCAGCAGTCGAGCGCCATAACCACGAGACCACCGTGGCGGGGCGGTTTCCTGAAAATCAAGGACCTGGAAAGCTCCGTCTGCCAATCCACGCTTCAGAAAAGTGGGAAGCTCATCACATCGAACTGCGGGTGCTATGCAAAAAAAAAAAAATGTTGTAGTTATTACAGCGCGATACGACTCGCAAGTACAAGCGAGCATCGCACGGCATCGAGTCCGAGGCAAGCCCTGCGACGTCCATTCTGTACCGCGCCTAAATGCGTTGAATTTGGGTATATACAGAATAGTGTCAAAGCGATGAAGTATAGATACGCGATCAGTTTAGTTAGCTATGTATCTTATCATCAGTGGTACAAAGCTCGCTTTATCAGGGACGAATGGCCCCGGCGATTTTCACCTTTTCAGTTGCATTCTCTTCATCTCTCGCTTCCAGTGCGTTCGACTATGTTATTACGCATCCTTGAATGTTCTGTTGACGTTTGTCTTCCGTTTGTGTGTACTACAAATGGGGATGCGTGCGTGTCTATTTTCGCAGGGTACAATCAAAGGTAGAACCATGGCCTTCGATATTATTTCCGGCATTTGCGGAGGCCACGGGCAAAACAAACCTGATGGTGGTCGCGACCAAGATTTTGCGATTTACTTGTATGACGCACGTGTTAGTAAATACTAGTTAAAGCTCCAACAATTTAAATTATGGGAGGTCGCGGTGTGCGGGATATTTATCACGCGTCTTCAGCCTGCTAGTGGCTCACTCCGCGTTACACGGCGCGCATCGTGGTCAGAGGCTCTGCTGAACTTCACAGTCAAGGTTACCACGTTCTCCGTCAGGGATACACAAAACAATAACAGCAGAGACACATTATTATCACACTTTTTTATGCAACTGGCTGTGGAGAACGGGAGTAATTCGCTCACCCGACACGTTCGCAACGACCCACATCCAGCGCTCTCGCCTTTCTGCTTCGTGCGACACCTATGGAAATAGGCAGAACTGAGCGTTATTCAGTCCATTACGTCCATCGAAATTCACAACGCAACAGTAACGTCGATGGCGGCGTTTCTTCGTAGCGCGCGGAGCTCTCGCGTCCGCTTTTGTTTTCGCCGTCGTGCAGGCGAGTGATCCCGCAAGCACTCCATGTCAGTTCGGCGGCGCGTCCTACTAGCGGAGAGAAATACGTAGCTCTCCTTCTGAGTGCTGAATGCGCAAACACACGAAATATTAAGCTCAATCGTTGTTTAGCGCTCGCTAGTTGCACCTGGTTCCACAGCAAACTTTGCAAGGGTGTCGGACTTTGCACATACTCAATACTGCTCCGACAGGTGGCGCCAGGCGTCTTGCGAAACTCCAGAGTCTGAAGTCTTTAAAGCTTTTGACGAGAAACAGTATTTCCATTCCAGAATTTTTCAAGTGTAAAACGAAAATTCACTTTCTTTTTTAACTCACACTGAAGCTCTCATTAGAAGGGAATGGATTCTGCCTGCTGGAGATGTCTGTGCGAAAAATCTTTGGCTGTAACAAAATCATACGCAGGCGATGAGCGGATGCTGATGATGAGACGCTACGGTGGAGAAGGTGGTGCGAAGAAAAGAATGGATTGTGTATAGGATAAATGCAGGTCTCAGTTGTAAGAAAAAAATGACGAGTGCGCAAGCATAATATAACACATGACCGCTGTCTTATCCCTTCGTTTGTGCGAGCTTTCGTTATTTCCTATGCTGCGCTCTAACCTTTATGGTGAAGACATATTTTAAAGATAATTGAGCGTACATATAAGACCGGTTACATAGCAAGATATAGTGCTGATATTAGGTGGATGGACAACTCAAGACAAGCGCGTAAGCCGCTTATCGCGTGGACATAAATGTGCATGCGCTCCGGAGTCCACATGGCTGTGATAAATGTGTTGAAAGACTGTAGCCATTGCCGCTATGAGCGTGACTGTTCCAGAGAAGCACCGTCTCATGTACATTACGGCGGAGAACGTAGACGCCTTGGAGAACACAAGATAAGGTGCGCGCAAATAGCACTCATTCTGTAGGAATCGTAGATATTCGCGGAGAGCTAGCTTGGCTGCTATAACTACACTGCCAGTGGTGTATGGCGTATCGCCAGGTACAACGGCACTTGAATCATTGTCACACATCGTTGTAGACCGGCCACAGCGATTCTCAAATTTATGAGCACATCACCTATGGCGCAACTGCAAGCGGCCATAGAGAGTTCAATATACCACGGTAAACCTTAAACGAAATGACCACACTGCGCCATCCTTTTGAAAGCTAAACATTCTTACAATAGATAAGTTATCTCAACTAAGACTTGCTATGCATACACATAGGCAAATTTTGCATGAACCGCACAACCTGTCCCCATCTTCGTTAACTAACAATTCACGATATCGCCTAAGGCATAATCGCCTTAGAACACCAATGTTCAGAACTAAATACGGTACTCAGACACTCGCCTACTTAATACCACATTTCCTAAATAATAATCGAGAAATCAACCATACGATTAGGAATTGCTGTTCGGCATACAGCCTCGGGAAAAAGGTTAAAGATTACCTTTTGCTTAACTCTTAACACTCCTTATAAGGTATGCAGCTTTCCTTGCGGTCTCGATACCGTTTAGTATTTGCTCTAAAAATTTTACCCCATTTAGAGGAGGGTAATACCAGATCGAGGTGGGAGGCATTGCTGTCCAGCCCTGCGATTCGGAGACCAGCTCGGGCTGGTCCGGAGGGCCGAAAGGATGGCGAGGGCCAGCGGTGCCTTGGAATAGGGGTCCGACCACACGGCGTTGCCTTGTTTTAGATGCAACGAAGTCTTGCGCAAATAAAGTTTTGTTCTTATTCTTGTTGTACACTGTTTTTCGTAAAATTGATTAACATTGTTGCTTGTATAAATATTTGCTTGTTGCGCATTATTACAATAAGTAGAAAACTTAACCATCTTACTCTTGTATATTTGATTGCCTGTTGCATATATTTTGACCTTCTTTTCTTGTATCTGTATTCTGTATTGTTTCACTATGTTTACGTGGTTTTCCACCCCCGAGCAATGTATGGGCATAGGGGCCTTTGTGAGACGGTTGCATCTGCCTTTAGCCCCTTCATCCCAGAAAACGACTGTCTAAATAGAATTCAAATTAAAAAAAAAAAGAAAGAGTGATACACGTTACAAAAATACGAAGGGCTGGAAAAAGGGCGCCCGATTATGACAACAGAACTTCAACTTCGAATTTATTATTGTTCTGGCATACCCTATAAGCTCCGAAGCTAAAGGCTGCCGTAAACTGCGTGACCAGACCCAGGAGGCATTGTATATGACAGCTCGATAAGAGTAATCATTTTTAGAGTAAAAAAAAAGAACTAAACAGATACTAAGACTTCATATATGCATGCAATTCGACAGCATATGTTCCATGCAATAAACAACCAGGCAAGATTAAAATATTTTTCACACATATCATGCAGCAATAAAACATAGAACGTGGTCATATAACATGCATCATAGTGCGGAAGTATATATGTTTACAAGCGAAAAAATATAGGTTTAATTCCGTGCGAGACAAATTAGGAGAGAGGACACGACTATTAGGAATTTTCGGCAAATTGCGTTTAATAACATGACAATTTATAATCAGTTCGAAAGCTCGGTACAATCCAAGGCTCAGGGTTTCTGAGATGTACATCCTAATGCTGCAAGGTCGCTACTGATGCAACAAAATTGATCGATTTTCTCTTTTGAAAATGAAATATTTGTGATCCGTGGTATACGTACATAGTATAGATGTACCCATATACTTGGTATTTTAGGGATAAATTCATGTTTCGATTAGTGATCGAGATTAGCAACGCGCCGGAAAAGCGCCTTTTGTAATGGAATTATTTTTAAGGCGGAAACCTTATGTTGCTCATTCGACGCCGGCCTTCAAAAGCGAGGCTAACGGTGTCCCTATAGTTAGTTTAATAAAGAAATCAGACAAAAATCAGAGTCCAAGCCGGAATCACACCCAGGTATTCTGCGTGGCAGTCAAGCATTCTACCGCTGAGCCATGGCAGTACTTGAAACCGCTATCGAAAAAAAACAAAACAAAAACATATGTCGCCATGTCGGGCAAGCAGTCGTGTTAACAGATGTAATATTGCGCGCAGAAGCGTAGAATCGTAGCAGGCATTACATCATCTGAAGCTTAGAATAACAGAGAGCTGAGCTTGTTGGTAAATATTCATTCTAAAAAGACAGGGGCGTGCAAACACGGACACAAGAAAGAAGTCAGGACACCACCAACGCCGGCGTTTGTGGTGTCCTGGCTTCTTTCTTGTGTCCGTGTTTGCACGCCCTGTCTTTTTAGGAGAATACATCATCTGAATTGCGTGAAGAGTGAATTGCGTAATTTCGCATAGTTATCACGAACAGAAGTTCTGCGCACGCGCTCCATGCGAAACGCAGCGTATACGTAAGCCGTTACGAAGGTTGTTGACTTCGGAGGAGATGGCGACGGCTGCCTCGAGCACCTGCAATCGTTTATGTCTGCGTTCAGGTGAAGGCATGTCTTGGTTCGATGTGAACCTCTCCAACGGCTCCGTCCCGCGTTGCGGACAATGCGCAAGAAAGCGGGGATTGCGACTCCCTCGTCGGGTTCCTCGTAACGCTACCACGTCGGGATGTCCGGCTCACTTGACCACACGTGCGTAAGCACACTTCCAGGAAAATGCGGTGATCAGCGCCCCCATCTAAGCACCGATCCCTGGAGAAAAGTTTGTGCCCGACAGGTGCATACCCAATGGCGTCTGCCATGATGAATTCCAGGGCCAAGCGTAACAGCGCACACATTCTCTCGAAGCGTGCTTCCCGCAATAAGAAGGGCGCACGGCGTTTGGTTTAAATGTTGACGGTTTTCGCTCTACGCAGACGCTTCATAATATTCAGATGCGATCGCTACAGAGTGGTCTACGCATCACGTCTGTTTGTTTACAATGCGAAACCTCGTGAGGGACTCCTTAAGTTCATTATCAGCAAAGATGAAGTGCAGATGATATTCTTTTCTATCACACACACTATAGTGCAATGCGAGTTCATTCATGCGCTCAAAGAATTATTTTTCATGAATTTATAGTAGGAGATTATCCCACTTTTTTCTGTTTTTATTTTTGCTCCTCCGCCTGAATACGTATCGCCTTGATATATTTATTATAAACGCAATTATGTTGATAAGTTTTGTTGATTGATTGAAGGATTGAAAGGGACCTCATGCATTAGCTCGAGAACTGCTGCCTACAGTAAAACAATGATTCGTTTTAAGCTTTCGCGGCAAAGAGATTCGAGGTCCTGGTTACTTTTTATTGCATGCAAGTAGGCCTGAGGTTTTCTTTTTTTTTTATCACATCTGGAAAGGCTCCTTTGTTGTGTCTGCGTATATGCGTACACGCAAAGAAAGCACACGTGTTGTTTGCCAGTGCTTGTCACGTCTGCCAATTCTAGTGTTTTTGGTGACGCTGCTTTTCTAGGCGAAGCGGGTTGCTGTGCCTAAAGGGGCGTTCACCCAGAGGTGTTATCGCGTACTTGGTATGATGCAAGGTATTATCTTTATTGTTGGTCACAACCACATAAAAACAACAGATAATGAAGTCACCATATGCATGAGTGCGGCCGTTTGATGCTCTCAGGCGTCGTTTTGGGCGCAATAAACATACAAGGAGCGGGCCTGAGAACAGCTGCCGCTCTAGCACGACTGGTAGGGCAACGCACTTCGTTGACTTTGCTTTTTTGTCGCCTTCTACATTTCGACGAGAAAAAGTGCAAAACATCTCCCCTATGCGCTGCTACGCTTCATTATCTGTCAGCTTCCTGCGCTCATGTATAACAATAAAGATAATACCCCGATAATGCACGTCTGTAAATGTCCTTATGGGCACTATATCCACTGTTCCGTAACGCAAAACAGCGCGGACAGCAACATAAAAAAGAACAGGCAGGACGAGCGTTGCTACCAATTAGCGCGTATAATATGCCTTCACAAATATGTAGGCACACGAAGAAATGAGGCGCAGAAAACTATGTGACTAATAAAGATAGAGCCCCTAAGTACTCTCCCTCCTCCATTGCTTCCATTTCAGTAAGTTCCGTCGAATTTACCCTCTATCTTGCTGCGACTAGAAAATTTGAGAGCCAACGTTTCGACAAGATCACTTGTCGACACATTGGCCACAGCGAGATTCTCTGTTCAACGATTTTTCGTCTCTTCAAGGCTTAGTGTTCCCTTGAACATCTTTATTGATCACATTTGACCAAAACATTTACGGCGGGTGGTTAAAACTGTCCAAAAAAATGGGAAGGCGAAAGGCTCGACTATACAAGACGTGTTAGCGTTTTAGAAGCGTGGTTACGCCGTTTCTACAACGGTCTGTGGGCACCATCGCAGACAATTACCTCATCCTCCCCGGTGCCTGCCGTCAACCAAGCCGGCGCTCAGGCACGGACAAGAAATATTTAGGAGTTGAAACACCCTTTAAAGCGAGCGTGTGAGGGCGGCCAGATAACGTCACATAAATACTATAAATAACATGCGCCGACGGAGGCACTTCAATTGGCGGCTCCTTGCGGCAGGGAGCCGCAACCAAGGTGCAGGAAAAAACAAGAAGAAAACGTGACCAGTTGCGCGAGCCGGCTTTACCCGAACACTTCCGAGTGCGCTTCACCGCAGCGTTCCGTCACTTAACGGCAGTGTTGTAGGCGTTACTGAAAAAAAGTAACTAAATACGTTACTCGTTACACTATAAAAAAAGGAACGCGTTACCGCCCTACGTTACCTACAAAAAAATGTAACGCGTTACCGTTACCGTTACCGAAAAAAGTAACGAACGTTACCTCTGCCGTTACTCCGCAATCATAAATTTTAATCGATGTGTCTTTGCTACAGGAACCCACAATAAGAATAATTTAAATCCAAAATTTATGTTTCACATAAAACCTCTCACCCAAACAACGAATATACCCAAAATGCTGATTTAAAGAGTATTACTTGTACAAATGTACCGTGCGTTGGCAATGGTATAGTGGCTTAAAGTTGCCTTTAGAGTGACGTGTGATGGCTTCTGACTCTGACACATGGTGAAGCCATTTTTCTCAATGTGACATTACACAGAATATGAGATTCAATCATCAACGCTATTCGCAAAGAAAGCATCAATGAAATCTCAAGAAATTTACAATAATTCTGATGGTGTGCATCTGCTAGCAAAAGAGATGTGCGAATTTTGTAGTAGTAAAGAAATACTTAAATGGGCTAGTCACGTAAAAAAATATCATAAACATTTTTTGCATAAACATTTGTGCATAAACATTTTTTTGTTCACTTTAACCTGTATAATTACCGCAAAAATTGCGAGCGTTTATGTGAGGGTGTTTAAAATCAGCCTCACTCGCTGAGGAGTTCAATAACCAGAAACTTCGCTGCAGTTGCAGATAGAAAAAGCAAAATTTATTTGTAAAACAAAGTTGATAAGCCTTATCAACTTTGTAGCTACAATAAAATGTCGCTTATATAGACATTTTTCAAAGACAGTTTCCTTAGCTCTACAAGTTTCCAACAATGTTACGTTACTCTTTTTTGCGCATACATTTCATACACAAAGTCTCTTCTTTGTAACGATAATATTTGTGTTTTACAACGTCGTGAACTTTCGAGAATGACAGGTAATGAAATTGGTCCCTCCGGATTGAATATGTTTGATATTTTTTCCCTCGTAAATAAGGAAATTAAGTTTCTTTTCGGGCTACTGGCATGGGACATGCAAAAAATATAAAATACGCAATCAAATCTAAAATATCTATTTTCGGATCCGTGTCGATCTCTCGTGGAATCACCCGCTTGCAATAACCACGCTTAGTACACTAACTGCGGTAATGTCTGCCGTGTAGCTACCTGTAACCGTCGTTAGCCGTAACCGTAGTTATCTTAACCGCGGTTAAAGGGCCCCTAAACCCCCTCCGACATTTTCCCAAACATTTCAAGTAAACAAGCGCATCGCGTGCAGAATGCCGTCGCGATCAACGATGCCACACGCCGCAGCGCTACAGGTCGCGGGCGCGCCGCAATTTCGAAAAAACAATAGCTTCTCCTTTCCGGTCCCCGCCATTCCCGCCACTGACATGTGTGACATCACCAGTGAAACTATGACGTTATCAGTTTCGATGATTGCGATTGGCCGAACGACAACCGACGACTTCCGGTTACTCTGCAAACAGCTGTTCGTGCGCATCTTGCTGTTCTTGGTCGTGTTGCCGCTTGCGAATCGACATCTGCGGCCCGTAAGGGCCCGCTCACGCTAGCGGCAAGCCTGCCGCAACGGCGCGGTTAGCGCGGTGCCGCAGAACGTCGGCCGTCGCCGCACGCGCGACAGCAGTCCAACTTGCACGGCAAGCTACGCCGGCAAGCCTCCGAAAAACATGGCCGCAGTGCCAAAAGCGGTTGTCGTCCACCTCGAGTCTATCAAGTGGCCGCCGTGTGCTCTGTAGCGTGTAAGCTCCGAACTGATGCTTCCATTTGCTTTAGACTCATGTCCTTAAGCTTCGACAGCAAAGTATTCGTACCGATTCAGCCCCGTTTTGGAGAGCCATACTCAAATAATCGATGCTGTAGGCTTAGCGAGTCGAGAAGGGCGCTTCCGAATGCTCGGAGGACATAGATTACGCGTTTGTTAGTTGTTTCTAATCCTCCATAGCTGGCGCCACTTGACCTGGCGCCAGCTTGGGGACATTTTATTTGGTTTTACGCGACGCTTTCTTTAATGCCGGACAGACTAAAACGCAACCGCCAAGTCGCTAGCGTAATTACACATCCACGCCTTGCGATTTGATGATCTCCGTGAACTCATCTCGAGCCGAGGTGGTCTGGCACGGCGCAGAGCCGTATATTCCTTCGGAGAGTTCGGCGGAGGGGCGGAGCCAACAACCATCCAAATTTAGCGGCGGCGCGGCGCTGTCCGCCATTTTGTGCCGCGTCACTGTAAGCTCGCGTTGGCGTGCGCCCGCAACGCTCCGTCTCTGGCGAACCCTTTCTTCAGCGACCGCGCTGCAAGCCCCCATTGCGACGTCCGTGCAGGTCCACGATGTTCCACGCAGCCGACACGTGCACGATCAGCAACAAAGACACACCAGGTCGGTCACAGAGGAAGCATAAATGCCGACAGCGACGTCACGGGTACAGCATCACGAGAAACCTCGGCACGAAATGGCGTCGGCGGCGCGGAAGCGCGCTGTTGCCAGACTGGCGGCGAGATCAAAAGAGCGCCGAACTCTCCCAAAGGGAATACGTGTCCCCGTACGGGTCCCATCACGTTGGCGATCCTTTGAAGGCGTGCGCGCAACACAGGGTCCATACCGGCACGATTCGTAGGGGCACGGGCCGGCACGGCAGCAACAGCGGTTAGTCAACGAACAGTGCACCCAGATACCACACAGAGTTGACGGCGAGCTGGAGCGTCGGAGTCGCGGCAACCGGAAGTAGACGCTGTCTCGAACAGCGCGTCAGCGGTGACGTATGCCACGCGAGATGAGGAGGGGCATTCAGCGAGAAGGGGGGGGGGTTGATTCTTAAAAGGAAGAAGGAAATGAAAATGAAAATTGGGTGTAGAGTGCACGATAACTGTCTCTCAAGTGAGGACACCTCAACCGATACACTCACGGGGGACTGGGGATTGAAGGGACAGTGAGAGTGAAAAGAGATGGTAAAAGAAGAAAAAGAAAGGTATGAGTGAAAAACAAAAAAAGGAAAAAAACAAAAAAAGAAAAAAAAAGGTGAGGGGGGGGGAGCAGGAGGACGGGCGTCCGAGTCACCGTGGTGAGCGGCTAGAAAATTCGTTCGACTAGGTCGGCATCCTCGAGAAAAGCGAGTAGGGCCGCAAGGGCTGATCGGCGACGGTGCACGTGACCGGTGGGATGGAGCAAGTCCTGTAGGGTCGCACACGGCAGTCCGACGAGTCGGTACTTCATGACGAGCCGCTTCCGCGCAGTGTTGAGAGAAGGGCAGTCAAGCAATAGGTGGCACAGGGTTTCGATGGCGCCGCAATCGGTGCAGTTCGGTGCAGCGGCGCCGCGAAGACGATGCCTGAAAGCGGTTTTGGAAGAAGGTAACGTAGGAAAGAGGGAAATAAGCGATCGTCGCGTTTCGATCATCAAACGCGTGTAACACCGCTATTACGGCACCGTTTCGAAAAATTCTCACGGCTACCTACGTGTTCGTTGTAAACTCGAGCACAACTTCCTCACCTCAACTAAATTTCGACCGCTGGGTGGTTTAGGGGTAATATTTTTTTGCGTTACAAGAAAAAATTCTACGTTTCGCGTCCCGCTCGCATTCTTTTTCGGTGTTATCTTCCAGCCGGGGGTCACGCCTATTCTCCACAATAAGGCAGACTCTCGATCGGCAGCGCACCTGTAGAGCGGTTGACGTTACCGGCTGTCACCTGGATGGGCCAGAATTCCACAGAAAGCCGCTTAAGTCGACGACACAGGAGTTTTCGAATTCGATGCGGGGGTCGTTTACCATGCTATGCTCAGCGAGTGTATACTCCTTTGTCACGCGAACTTGCGGACATCGTTTTTTTTATGTTGTCGCAGCCTCTCGGGGGAGTTCGTTTCCCCACGTAAAATCATCACGATCGGCACGTGGTATGGAGTAAACCAGCCCTTCCGCTTTCTCTTCGGACGGCCTGTATTTTGGGCACGAAAAGGCGCAGGTGCCAGCAATCCTTCTGCTACATCCACTTCCACCAGAAACATGTCCGTACGGTTTCTTATGGCGAATTATGCGGCTTTCATGAAGCTTTGTGTGGCGATGGCCCAAACCTCCGCAAAAGGAGTCGGCGCGTCTTAAAGGGGTACTGACACAAAATTTCGCGGCCGAGATAGCCTGCTGGATCGATTCCCGTGTACGTGCGTGTACCATCTGCAAAATATCGACAGCGAATAAAGCTTGGAAGGTATTTTATATGAATTTTGAAGTTCGCGAGCGCGATCCAGCATTATAGGCCGCACCTAGTGCATTGACACCCTCGGAGGTGACCCGAGGTGACCCCCCTACTTCCCCTACGTAACCTTTGCAGCCGGTACAAGTTACGATGACGTCATAGCCGCCATTTCTGTTTTAACGCGCTTCCCGACGAATCGCTCCTCGCCAGCGGGTCAAACCTGAAGTGATTCGCCACGTCGAAAATTCCTTCGATCCCCGCCGCAAGAAAATCGTCGCCATCAGACGACGATGAGCCCAACGACGACAGACCGCGCGGAAATGCGTCACTGTTCTGTGTGCACACGTGACCGAGCGTTTCACTCGCTAGGTGGTGATAGTTGCACCCGGCGGCTTGTCGTTTTTGGAGCTCTGTCAAACCGAAACTGAGGCTGTGTCGGTAATGAGGAGCTTGTAATTAATTATCTGTCGCGCGCTGCAGCAAACGATGTGCCGTGTTATGACTAACAGGCCCCCAGGAACACATTGCAGTAAAAAAAGGCGGGGCGAAAGTTTTTGTGTCGGGACTCCTTTAAGAAATTGGTCCCCACAATTTCCACAAAAAAAAAAGCGATTTCGCCCGCGCTTTCGTGGTCAATGCCTGGCAGGCCGACAGCAGTCCGACGCTGCGACAAAAGAATTTGCCGGGGCGAGCTCTGAGAAAACGGCACCCCCAGGATGAAAAAGTAACGAGTAACGTGACACCACACGTTACCGAAAAATGTTAACGTAAGTACGTTACCCGTTACAGTTTCTAAATTGTAACGAGTACGTTACTAAGTTACCGAAAAAAGTAACGCGTTACCGGTAACGCCGTTACTTGTAACGCGTTACCGCCAACACTGCTTAACGGGGGCCCACAAGAGGATAGCGTACGAGGTATGCGCAGTGGCGACAAACGCTAACGCAAAGCTTTGCTTACGCTATAGGTTCCCCAATAATCGCTTAGTGGCGCTGCTGCTCTTAGAGTCACTAGAAAATTTTCAGAGTATCGCATCTGTTTTCCGCGCGCCGCCGCCGACGCGATTGGCTTACTCGCATCACGTGACCTCTCGCCACCATACCCTTCCAAGCGCTTTGGGTACAGGCGCGTTGAATGCAGAACGCGGCCGGACATTTAGCAGTACCAGGGTCCCTAGGAGTACTTCGTCGCTTTTTTAAACGCGTCTTGCAGATGCCAGAGAGTAGCTCACCAGTAACCGAACGTTGCTGGTGAGCTACTACGGGAATTTCGTATATTTTTGCATTCCGTGCGGGAAACATTAACGTCAAAGAGCGTCGTTGTACGTGGCTGCATAGTTGGCCGCAGAATGAATTCGCCCCCGTCGAAGAACACTCCTTTCTGCAGTGAACTACACAAACTTTGCTGGAAAAGCTCTCATGCAACAGGATACTTCACCTTTTCGGTTCGCTATGTTCAACGATATTGAAAACTAGATACATACCTTTCTACTTGCTCGGCTGTTTATATCTCGATCTGTTGAACAGATTGTGCATGCATTTCGAGTTATAAGCGTGTCATGCACGAGAGTGAGATCGAAGACTTATTAAAATAATAACTGTTTACTGTATACCTTGAAGGCAATTGTCGCATGATCATTTGCCACTGCGCAAAACTGAAGCGTGGAACTCTGCTGATAAACTTGGTATAAGGCAATGTTATTAAGCATATTTTATTTTTTTCAAAAAAGAATGTTGTTAATGCTGCATTTCGCCGAGCGTATCCTTACAATACTGTTTAGTGGGTGAGAAATGGTCCCAGCAAAAAAAAAAAAAAAATTGGCGTATCCTCTCACGCATTGAGGGAATCGATTTCATGCGAGCCCTAGATCTATATACATACTGTGTTGCAGTAGCATGCGCGTTAAAGCTTTTCGGGATGTGCTATTTCTGATCAAAATAACATAAAGCACTGCGCCGAGGAAGTTTTAACAAGAGTGCATTACGAAAAATAAAGGTTGAAATTAAAAGCAGTGCAGAAACCGAACCACAGCCGTTTACGCGCTGGCAACGCAAAAAAAAAAAAAGAAAAAGCTTTGTCGGAACACAGCAAAATATCTGCAAATGCACTGCAACGTTGGGAATATTAAGGAGACAAAAAATAGGAAATGAAACAACTGAGTAGTGACGCCAATCATTTTTAAAGGCCTATTTTCAACGTATCTGTTAGGAAATGACAACGTATTCGCAAAATAAGATGCACCTTACCTACCGCACGCCGATTCGCCCATGCGTTCAGCTGCTGGCGTTCCGAACCGAGAAAAATACTTCACGCACAACTTCCACTTACCGTACACACCACTTCTATTACAGATAACACCCAGCTGAACAGCAAGCATGGTGCGCAAGTGAGGTATGCGTCAGCCATCAGTCGAAGGACGCAATGCTGAATGTTTCCGATGTTCGACAATGTTCTCGAATGCGCTATGAAGTGAACCTGAACACCGACTGCAAAGCTAGCGCAAACAGTCAATATTCACCAAGTGTCGAAGTAAATGGCATCTCGCACGGTCATTACGCTAATGCAACTATGTCTACAGCTCCGGACCTTGCGAACACGCCCGGCCGTGAAACGAAACGAGACCGATGAAGCCACGAAGAGAGTTCGCCAGCACATGGCAACATTCGCCGCACGTTTCATTAGCTACACCGCTTACCGCGCAGTCAATTCCGACTGTCGATGGCTCGAGATCATTCTAAAAAGAGACAGGGCGTGCAAACACGGACACAAGAAAGAGATCAGGACACCACAAACGCCGACTAACCAGTCGGCGTTTGTGGTGTCCTGCTAGGGCAAATTAATCTGGCTAGGGCAAATTAATCTTGCCCGCCCGATACAAAGGGAATAGCCCCAAGTCATCATCATCATCAAACGTGAGCTTGGGTTCCCTATTCTTACTGCCTAGTTTCTGCAAGCGTACGCAATGAGCCCAAGACGACGAAGCAAGAAACGAACGCGGCCGAACGCGCTCCGCGGTCACGCTCCGTGTGACTGCGGCGGAACGGGAGCAATGCGGTGACCGTTTCCCTCGGCAACCGAAACGAGGGAAATTTCCTTGCCTGCCGCCAGCATGATGTGGCTCTCCAGCAGCGTGACATTATCTGGTCGCCTGAAATAGCGGAGTTAGAGTACGCTAGCGGAGTTGCCCCTCGTAAATATTTCCTGCTCCGTGCCTTTAGCGCACCTATTTCGCTGCTGCTCACGCTCACGCCACAAAAACGAAGTGGACGCGCAACTCGCACGCTGACGTGATATTTTCTGTACCAAAGAACACGACCTTGAAATATAGAGGTGTGAGGCTTTGGCCTTACAATTTGAATTCTGCAGTGAGAGGTTGTGAAACTCTTGGCCGATCGGGCGAACGTTCAGCTATGGCTGCCAAATTTTGAACTCCACTTTCGGCGGGAGCATATCATGGTGCGAAAAAAATCACTTCTGCCACGTGTAGATTTGCAATCGTGTTTAGCAGAGATTCTTGTTTTATCGTTGCGATGGACGATATTTCTACCTGTGGTTATGTGTCGCAAGACATGCGAGTTACGGAAAGAATGAAAGAATGACTGTTCACAAACTTCATTGAACTGCACTTCGTTAATGAAATCCCTCTTCACTTGAAAGCTATTTCTTTGGAATGGGTAAGTCCACTTGATAGCTTGGACCACCTACATGGCGTCATAGTCGGAGCAGTGGCCGCAGCATCAGCGAATGGTGTTTTTGGTTCAGAGATGTGTTAAAGGGGGTGCGCGCACGGTGTACATACAACTCACGGTACAGGAGTTCTTAGGTGAACAACATATCCCCACTATTAAAAACTAAAGAGTCACCCACCTGAGAACAATAAAACATCGATTTTAGCATTGTTCGGCTTCTTGATACCGTTTACATGGTGTCATTCGCTATACAAAATATGCATCTTAATTTTTCAACAACACAGTAATCTTAAAATATCATTGTGATAGGAGTAATTTCAAGAATGTATACATTATGTATACGCCATATATGCATTATTTTTTGCTTCTTCTTCATTACGGCCCACACACATAGCCCTGATATCTTTTGTGACAGTATACAAGGGAAAGGGTGTGCTGTACACGTGGACCGTATTTCGCAAAAAATTGTGCACTTGCCTCAGCGATGAGCTCCACGGAACCTCCTCGTGAATAAATGTGGCGTTTTCTTTTCTAAAATAGCCAAATCCAGAAACTGAAACTGCGCTAAATTTAACGGCAGCGTAAAGCGCGCCTAAGTATATTTCACTTTTAAAACACTTGTAATAAAAATGGGGTAATTCCTAATTGCAACGTGATCTTAAAGAGCAGTGTTGAATAGAAAAACATGGAGGACGCTTGAGCTTCGCCTTCAAGAGTAGAACGCGATAGCGTAATCGGGCCCCGTGCGCATCGCATTCTCAATTGCTAGCACGCCTTCGCTTCTCGGTGCGTGCCTCAACCGTGCCGTAAGGAAACGAACGATTGTGCACGTTAACATTGGCGGTTTCAAACTATCCTTGACTGCCTACTGCAAGTACAGTTGTTAAGTGTCCATTACGTCATAATTGTTCCTTGTGCGAATCACTACGCGTCCGTGTAATGCAAAACGCGAACCTACGCAGCTGCTCATGTTGTTTATGCTTTTGCAGCTGATGATGATTAAATATGTCTGAGCGCTTTGTAATAGGTGGGGCTTTGAAACACCCACTCGTTGCGCAATTCACATGTTTTGACTACTCGCGCGATTCTACGCTTCTGCCACCCAGTATTACATGCGTGGGTTAAGAAGACTCCTTCCACTACATGACACTCATATAGTGTTTTTTTTTTTTTCCGAAGCAGTTTCAATCAGTAGCGTCGCTCTGTGGTAGAACACGTACTTGCCACGCAGGTGGCCTGCGTTCGATTCTCACTGAAAGCTAGCATTTTTATTATCTATTTTATTGCATCTTTCTCGATTTTTCGGTAACGGACAAGATGCTGATTTTTCGCTCATAACCAACGAAACCGATGCCGGAATTTCTGCGAAGCGAGCTCTTTAACGCTATTGCGTTAAAATGAGCCAAATTCTGCATCTATCTGTTCGAATGAAACTGAGCCAGATCCATTAAGCCAGCAGAGCGTAAACAATCGTGACCAAAAGAAGACACACCCAGTCTGTTTCATTTATTTCCTAGTTGCTTTGCCATCGTGCTTTGGTTCCGCAATTACATTTTCGTGGGCGAGTTGGTACTTGCCAGCGATGTGATATTATAGGGTAAAACTCGAATATAAAGAGTTAGAGGCCGACTTTCATACTTCTTCCTGCTCTAAGTGTTTCTTTTCTAGTTTAGCGCCACAGTATCATGTCCTTCTTTTGCTCCAAGACTCTATATTTGAAATGGAAAACAACTGAAATGGAGATTGTGGGCACCGATCTACTCCTTCAAGAAGTGCTCTAAAACGGCGCGGTATAAAACCAGCTAAGAAAAAGTGAATAATAAGAAGAGCTAACGCATTCTTGGAGGTCTTCACTAGATGCCAAGAACAAGAAAATGCATCCGACAGTCTAGAATGGTGCGCCTGGGTCCTGGAAGGACCACTCGTGCTACAAGTCTACTCATCGCCATTACGCTCATGCAACAGAGAACGTCACCGACGAAAGCACAATGATGGTGTTAATTTTGTCGCAAAATTTCGCTATATAATTCATTCGCTGCCATTTAGACTTCGTTTGAGTAGGTAATTGCAACTGAAATGAAATGTTCCAATCTATAAGAGCCAAGTCCAGCTTTTATTCCTGAATACTGACGATATTGGGCTGTTTAGATTTCAGCCGCAATACAGATTCGACGTAGTTTGGTGTCAAGAGCACTCTGGCAAAAAGTTGTTGGAGCAGGCCTGACAATATTATCAGTAGACAAAACTGCATTTTCCTTATTTTCACTTAAAGTGGATTTGGCTCTTTTAGGAAAAAAAAAACACACCACAAATGTCTATTGAGCGCAGTGTCCTCCGTATAATAGTTTGAAAGCTTGGCGTGAGTCAGGATGAGTAGTAATGACCCCGACTAACTTAAAGAAAATTGCGAGTATTAGGGTCCTAAAACTATTTTGATTTGCTCTTCATCATAATAAGTAAAAAAAATCGAGGAAAATTGCTTTTGACCAAACTGCGAACGGGTGGCTGGATTTCACTGCTAGAACCTAAGCCACCGCTAGCAAGGAGCAAGGAGCACAGAGACAGAAGAATACGGACGCAGAAAAATAGAATAAGATAGAGTAAATGAAGTCATCTGCCGACATATACATGCTAGTATCAACTGTGTGAAAATTTCATTCAAGAGCTTGGGACTCGCTGTATGAAGAAAGTATGAACTGCAGATGCACAGGAACTCGTACAAGTTGCCAAGCTTTAAGAGAACACTGTGTATCACGGGCTAGATATCCTGCTCAGCAGTGCACAATAAGACAGTTTGGGAGGCATGGACTTCTTTCTGGAGATTGAGTGTCTGTGGACTCTGCCCAATATTTTGCTTTATTTTTGCATGACGAAACACATACTTCCGGGGAAAATGTCCCCGCAGCTTTAAAAGCTTTTCAGCTGTAAGTTTCCCGGACGCTGTATATTAATGAGGATGTTGCTCACCTTCTTATGTACTTGCCTGTAGAATAAAAATATCAGAAACATCACTTTTCTAAAACGGCTTAAAGCATTGGTGATTATGTGGTAATGCTTTGGTGATTCTTCAGGTTCTGACCCATTTACTTCCGCTGTTGAAACTGCCATTATCTTAGACGCTGCTGTCATGTGATTCACAAAGCGGTAGCATTCTCCAACTCCAATATTGCCGGATGTGACCCTGAAGTACGTTCCCGGAAGACACTGACATCCTCGAAACACTGTGCAGTGAACGAAAACATGCAAAGTTTGCGAAATAATAAAAAAAATATAGTATATCATGGGTTAGGCGTTCTGCTCAATAGTGCCCAGTAATTCAGTATGGGGGGGGGGGGGGAAGTGCAGATAAGTTCAACGGCACCGGGCATGTGAAGGAGGATAAGTGAGATCGCGGTTCATCATCATCAGCCTGTCTACGCCCACTGCAGGGCAAAGGCCTCTTATACCTACGAACTTCTTAATCTCATCTACCCACCTAATTTTGTGTCTCCCCCTCACGCGTTTAGCATCTCTTGGAATCCAGTCAGTTACCCTTAACGACCACCGGTTATCCTGCCGACGTGCAACGTGCCCGGCCCATATCCATTTCTTCTTCTTGATTTCAACTGTGATGTCCTTAACCCCCGTTTGTTCCCTGACCCACTCTGCTCTCTTCCTGTCTCTTAAGGTTACACCTATTATTTTCCTTTCCATCGCTCGCTGCGTCGTCCTCAATTTAAGTTGAACCCTCTTTGTAAGTCTCCAGGTTTCTGCTCCGTAGGTAAGTACCGGTAAGATGCAGCTGTTATATACCTTTCTCTTGAGGGATAGTGGTAGATTACCATTCATGATTTGAGAATGCTTGCCGAATGAGCCCCATCCCATCCTTATTCTTCTAGTTATTTCACTCTCATGGTTCGGCTCCGCGGTTACTACCTGTCCTAAGCAGACGTACTCCTTTACAACTTCCACTGTCTCTCCACCTATCGCAAAGCGCTGTTCTCTGCCAAGATTGTTCCACATTACTTTAGTTTTATGCATATTAATTTTCAGACCTACTCTTTTACTTTCCGTATCCAGTTCAGTAATTATGAGCTGTAATTCGTCTCCCGCGTTACTCATCAATGCAAAGTCATCAGCGAATCGCAGGTTACTGAGATACTCTCCATTAACTCTTATCCCTAATTCTTCCCAATCTAGGGCCCTGAAAACCTCCTGTAAACACGCGGTGAATAACATTGGAGAGATCGTGTCTCCCTGCCGTACGCCCTTCTTTATTGGGATTCTCTCGCTTTCTTTATGGAGGACTATAGTGGCCGTGGAGCCGCTGTAGATTTCTTCCATTATGTTTATGTAGGCTTCGTCGATGCCCTGATTCCGCAGTGCCTGCATGACTGCTGATGTCTCCACCGAGTCAAATGCCTTCTCGTAATCTATGAAGGCTATGTATAGGGGTTGGTTGTATTCCGCGCATTCCTCTATCACCTGATTGATAGTATGAATATGGTCTATTGTTGAGAAGCCTGTACGAAATCCTGCCTGGTCCCTTCGTTGATTGAACTCTAATGTCGTATTAATTCTGTTAGCAATTACTTTTGTAAATAGCTTGTAGACAACGGACAGTAAGCTTATGGGCCTGTAATTTTTCAGGTCCTTGACGTCCCCTTTCTTATGGATCAAGATAATGTTGGCATTCTTCCAAGATTCTGGTATCCTCCCCGTCGAGAGACACTTCGTATACAGGGTGGCCAGTTTTTCTAACATAATCTCTCCACCGTCTTTCAACAGGTCTGATGTTACCTGATCCTCACCAGCTGCTTTGCCTCTTTGCATTCCCTTTAGGGCTTTCTTTACTTCTCCTGTCACTACTGGTGGGATGTCAGATTCCTCTGCGCTAATACTGCTTCTTACGTTATCATCCTGACTGTCTCGGCTGCTGTACAGATCTCTGTAGAACTCTTCCGCTACCTCAACTATTCTATCCATATTGTTTGTGACATTGCCTTCCTTGTCCCTTAATGCATACATCTGATTTTTGCCTATGCACAGTTTTGTCTTCATAGCTTTGAGGCTTCTTTCGTTCTTTAGAGCATGCTCAATTCTCTCCATATTATACTTTCTTATGTCGGCTACTTTACGCCTATTGATTAGCTTCGAAAGCTCCGCCAGCTCTATTTTGTCTGTTGCACTTGAGGTTTTCATAGCTTGACGTTTCTTAATGAGGTTTTTCGTCTCTTGGGATAGCTTACCAGTGTACTGTCTGACGACTGTACCCCCGACTTCCACTGCACACTCCTTAATGATACTAGTCAGGTTATCATTTATTGCGTCAACACGAAGGTCGGTTTCCTCGGTTAAAGCCGCATACCTATTCTGAAGTGAAACTCTGAATTCCTGTACTTTCCCTCTCAGAGCTAGTTCATTAATCGGCTTCTTGCGTATCAGTTTCTGCCGTTCCTTCCTCACGTCTAGTTGAATTCTAGATCTTACCATTCTATGGTCACTGCATCGGATCTTGTTAACTACTTCCACATCCTGTACAATGCCCGGGTGGCCACCCATTATGAAGTCTATTTCATTTTTAGTTTCGCCATTAGGACTCCTCCACGTCCACTTACGAGTAGCCCGTTTTCTGTAGAAGGTATTCAAGATGCGTAAATTATTGCGTTCTGCAAACTCTACTAGTAACTCCCCTCTGGCGTTTCTAGAACCGATGCCATATTATCCAATTGCATGATGTCCAGCCTGCTTCTTGCCTACATTTGCATTAAAGTCGCCCATCAGTACAGTATACTGTGTCTTTACCTTACTCATTGCTGATTCTACGTCTTCGTAGAAGCGTTCAACCAGTTGATCATCATGGCTGGATGTAGGCGCGTAGGCCTGTACCACCTTCATCTTGTACCTCTTATTAAACTTAATTACGATACATATCACCCTCTCATTAATGCTATAGTATTCCTCTATATTACCAGCTATATTTTTATGAATAAGGAATCCCACCCCTAGTTCTCTTCTGTCAGCTAAGCCACGATAGCATAGGACGTGTCCGTTCTTCAGCACTGTATATGCCTCTTGTGGCCTCCTAACCTCACTGAGCCCTATTACATCCCATTGAACACCCTCTAATTCCTCGAATAGTACAGCTAGACTCGCCTCACTAGATAAAGTTCTAGCGTTATACGTAGCCAAGTTCAGATTCCAATGGCGGCCTGTCCGGACCCAGAGATTCTTAGCACCCTCCGCTGCGTCGCAAGTCTGGCCGCCGCCTTGGTCAGTTGCTTCGCAGCCGCTGGGGACTGAGGGCCGAGGGTTAATTGGTGTATTCATGTGGGAGGTAGTGGCCAAGTACTACACCAGCGTGGCCAATCCTGCTCTGGTGAGGGAGTGCATTGATGGCTGTGGTCGCCAGTGAGGCTGCACCACAGGCCTTTTTGAGATCGCGGTTCAAGCAATACCAAATAATTTTTATTCACCATGGGAGCCAGAATATCGAAAGTGAGAGTGACGATGGCGGAAAGAAATGGGCGGAAGGACGCTGGAAACCGATTTCGTAGCTTTTAATCGTCGTGGTGATGAAACGTGCAGGCAAGTGGTATATCTGGACATGTGCTGCCCGCTCGACGGATCTCTCCTGGGGGAGGTGTACTTGCCGTTCCGACATAAACATGTGAGGTCGTTTACCGGGTGTGTTCGTTGATTGCCTTACCCAAGGGCCTTCTTTTACGCCTTCGATGCGCCGTTTCGTGCACTTCGCCCATTCGACGCATAAAAAAAAAAAAGTCACACATTGCGGCGCGTGTACACTGCGAAAAAATGTAATATTTGAACGTTTCTCAGCACTCGCTGCTAGGCGGGGAGTCAGGCAGAATATACCGGAAATGGGCCTGTCTGTTCTTGTGACATTGAAGCAATAAAGCTACATGTGCCTAATATCGCGTTGATAACAACGCTTAGTTGAGCTCACAGCTTCTTGACCTCGTCAAAAACGAGAAAGGAAGACTTAGAGGAACGAAGTGGCTATTTCACTGTTGATCTCACCAGTTCTGTCCATGTCGGCAATCCGGTCTTCGACGCTCCAGCAGTTGGACTCGATGCGCCTGAAGAATCGCCCGTCATCGTAGCTGAGCACGGCAGTCTTTTCGCTCTCGTGCTTGATCTCAATCCAGCCGCCGTATCCATAACGCTGCGCACAACGCAAGCGAAGAAACAACATAGGTATTCGACTCAGTGGGCACAGGTTCAGAGAAAGGCTTTGTCGCTTACTGTATACGTTTTGATGTATATTCTTACCTCTAAATTTACTTCTTCGACCACTTAAATGGACGACATTTGTCCTATTTTAGTTTTGAGGAGATTGAAGAGGAAAGGAGAGGTGGTAGATTAGAAGCGCGTTCGGTTTGCTACCCTGCGATAGGGTAAGGTGGTGAGAGATGAAAAGAAAGAAAGAAACATGGAGGTAGGTGCTTGCTGTCAGGGTGAAACACGTGCGGATATCCATCACGTCAACAATCTAACTTTCCTATCAGTTCAGTGAGCTCGAAATTACATGCGTACAATACTCATCATTAACAGCCGTTGGATTGTTGCTGTAATCGCCTCTGTTATTGTTGTATAAGTGTGACTAATGGTAAGTTCTTGGCGATCATAATTTTTGGACGGACGCGCTCTTAGTAGGGTCCTCTAGCTATTGACGTTTGCTGCGGTTATTCACTTTTTGACAGTGAAGCGAAGGCACGGAGCTCATTACTATTACTGCGCCAAGTATTCTGGGAGATTTTTGGGGAGCTTTTGGCTTACTTGCAACTTCCCAAACACATGAGAGGAAGAAAGAAAACGAAAGGGCACGTAACTGATTTACACACACACACACACACACACACACACACACACACACACACACACACACACACACACACACACACACACACACACACACACACACACACACACACACACACACACACACACACGCGCGCGCGCGCGCGCGCCTACTGAATATGCTGTAGTACTCCCACTCTACACCTTCATTCTGTTTATATTTTTTATCGCGTGTCTGCTTGTCTCTCCTCTTTCCTTTCCATCTTTTTTCCCTTCCCCCTTAGTGCAGGGTAGCAAACCGGAGGCTACCTGGTTGACCTCCCTGCTATTCTGGTTGACCTCCCAGCCTTTCTCTCGTTTTATTATCTCTCTCTCATAGACGAATGTCATTTTCGCAGTGCAGTTATAAACATTACTGAAAAGTGTGCCATATATATATATATATATATATATATTTATATATTAAGGTGATACACTTCCTTGCGATGCCCAGCTTTTGCAGGGATATTAGACGGTACGATGCACACTGCCTTGCATTGGTGGAAATCGGCTACGAAATATAACGATGTTGTAAATTCACAAGAACAAATGACGGCGCTGTTTGACAAATTGATCGCGGAAATCAATTTCTTTCTTTTTCTTTCTTTTGGCAAACAGGCGAAGTTTACTGGCAGATAACGTGATAAGGTGCCGTGCTATAACGCTGGCCTAAAAATTAAAAAAAACGCCAGGCCTGCGCTGAAACCGCAGCACAGTCACAGCGAAAGCTGGAAGAGCGGCGTTTCCAGAGCCCGTTAAGCTCTCTTGGGGCTAGAATACAAGTACACTAGAAAGGTACCCACTACCCCATAAATCACAAGTTTTGTGAAGTTGGGAAGCACCTACTAAGCCATCATTCGTTATTCTGCGGAGAAGCGAGGCACCAGCTACACGTCTGTAAGGCATTATGTGCACTTTGTTGACGCGACGACTGATGACGATGAAGAATTATGGCTCAGCCCTTTGTAATGGGTTGGAATCTTTAAACGGCCCACCAGTTATGTAATTTGCATTGGGTGACGCCCAGTCGCTATTTCCCTCTCCCTTCATGCTGTATAACATACGTTGACGTGGGAGAGAGACGGGGGGGGGGGCGAAGAACTTTACTGAGACCCCGAGGAAACGTATCATGCGCTTATGGGCTTCCTTGACAACCAATACAAGTGCACTTGCGAGGAACCCACTACGCTATAAATCATTGTAATTTTACTGAGACCCCGAGGAAGTGGATCATGCGCTTATGGGCTTCCTTGGCAACCAATACAAGTGCACTTGCGAGGAACCCACTACGCTATAAATCACTGTAATTTTTGAGAAGTAGGGCAGCAGGCACTGTGCCATTTTTCGTCATTCTACGGAGAACGTTGATACCTGCTAAACGCATGTAAGGCATTATGCGCACTTTGTTGATGCTGTGCCTGATGACGATGAAGAATTATGGCAGACCCCTTTGTAATGGGTTGGAAGCATTCAACAACCTAATCGTTGCGCAATTCGCATTATGTGACGCCTGGTTACAGAATTCGCGTTGTGCGACGCTTGGTGCTTATTTTACTCTTCTACCACGCTATATTGCATATGCTAATGTGGTTCCTTCCCGAAATGAAGCCTGTATAGGACCTTTTTGCAAAGCAGTCTCAAGCACCGGCATGGCTCAGAGGTTGAATACTGGGCTCCCACGCAGAGGGCCCAGGTTCGAACCTCGTTCCATCCTGGAATTGTTTTCTTATTTCGTTTTTTTTTCTTATTTCGAGCGATACTGGTTACGGACACCGGCGGCGGCGGCGGACAACTACGGCGCCAAAAACGGCCGGTGAAATGATCTCATAAGAGCTTTCGCTGTAAAAACTGCAAGGAGCAGGTGCCTCTTGCTAATTAAACCGCCAACCTGCTCACTAAAGTCGCTGTCGGTGATGTCCAAACAAGCCTGAAATTACTGCAAGGTAACATCGCGCTCTATTTTATGGTGCGAATCTATAATGACGGACACTATCTACTCTTATGTCCTATCATATTAAGAAGACTGGCTGTTGTGAAATATTGTGAAATATTTTAAGTGGCAAAGGAAGTCAAATTTTTTGCAGTGCTTGGCCCGTTGCGTTGTTAGAAGCGGCACGGAGGACTGGAAAATCTGCCGCCGTTCATGTATTGAAGTGTGACACCTTGAACTAGGATGGAACTTTCTTTCGAGCAACCAAACCTGTTGCTAAGCTCGTAAGCGAGATTGAAGATATGCATGCGGTTTTGGTTTCAGCAAGTCAGGTGTAGTATAAGGCAGCGTGAGTTTTTTCAGACACGTGGACAAATTATGGGTCTTATTTCTATTTGCAGAAAAACGGCTTGTGTCAGTTGAGACTGTCGTTGACACCACAGGAAAGATTAGGTTACGCCGCAGGTATATCAGTTGATGGTATACTCTTGGTAAGCCCTAATTTATTTATTAATTTATTTACATATTCTGCAGCCCTATTTAAGGCTCTAGCAGCAGAGCAAAGGTTAGTTAATGCTAGTGAGAGAACAAACAAAAATGCAAGAAAATGCTACTAATGGTGAGACAAACAGACAGAAAAGAAGAAACGATAAAACTCGCTTCTCGCTGACCAGCAATGGGCTGTCCAGCAGGCTCATGAAGCGGCCGCCTGGTATTCTCTGTCGGTCCCTACGTGGGAGACGCGCGCTACACGCTAAGCGCGTCCTGCAGGACGTAAATGAAGCTTTTCCAATTCAATAAAACTTCAGCAGTTATCCATCAATCACTCATGAAAAAAAAAGGTCATTTGAGGCTGATCGGCAGGAAATAAGAAACGCAGTGACGGTTAGACACCCTTGAATGACGACGAATGTTCACGCTCTAATAGCTCCCCAGCTGCGTGCGTCTCTATAGCGTGTCCATCCGCAAGCCTATTTGTTGCTGCTGTTGTGTTGAATGGTAGCGGCCCTTATGACTTGCGCAGGGCTTGACGTTTCACAATCTACGTAGTGCGAACGAAGGCCTTTCTCTCACTGGGCGAGATTAGCAGATTGTTACGAAGGAGTCCCAGCCACATTGCTTTCCACGCTACCTTGTGCAGAGGACGCACGTGCTTCAGAAACACATTAGCAGAGAGAGAAAGAGAATGGCTAATAAGGAAACAGTGTGCACCATCTACTGGTTGCCAGCACAGTTCTCACAGCCTGCTATGTAGACCGATAAAATTCTCCAACTCGCACGACGGAGGTATAAACATCAGTATCGGGCCACATTCGGGGAACTTTCCTGTTGTGATACATGCATAGCCGGCAATGTTGTCTAGTGTACCAACGACTGAATTTAGAAAATATAGGACGTTTTGGTACCACCTACTTGTCTCACATGTCTCTGCCCACAGCTTTTTTTTTTCGTGATGAATCAAGCACTACATCCTCCTGCTTACTCCTGCGCATTTGTGCTTGAGCAGCCATTGAAATCCCGGGGACTCAAGCTCTTTTCTTCCATCTATCTTTGGTTCGCATGGGGTGCCAAGGAAAGATATTACGCGATGGTCGTTATCTTTACTGCGTGTGCGGCGTGCGATTCCGGCAATTTGACCGCAAGCTATGCGCACAACTGAGCTCGACCACAATGGCACGAGGGACGTTTGCTCTTTGATGTTGCAAAAAGGACTGCATAACTCGTGAGAGTAGTAAAACTCTAGTGCAGCATTTAAGTTATGCAACCGTTTGCCCACTGTTCTATGTTTGTGAGGAGAAGAACATACATGGGTCGACCAACGTGAACGTCAGATATGGTGCGATGCTCTCAACCATTGGGAGATTTATGCTGAAAAATACGGTATTTAAATTACTTTGTGACTTTGTATATGGTAGTTGTCTGAATGTTATGGGCGCAGCCTCATAGAGGATGGCCTATAAAAGTGCCCCTCTCTAGCAGGGGCGTAGGCAGAAATTTTTTTTCGGGGGGGGGGGGGGCACCTCCTTGATCTGTAGTGGGGACGAGCAGGCAGATGTGGTCGAGTGTCATTTTCTGCTCTGTATGCTATGGCAAAAAAAAATTTCGGGGGGGGGGGGGGGCACGGGCCCGGTGTGCCCTAACGTGGCTACGCCCCTGCTCTCAAGTCATATCAGAGAAACACTGGGCTCAGCGACCAGTTGTAGTACTCCTCAGTATCGTATACTGTGTGCGTGCAGTGTTGACTTTTTCTCTTCCAAGCCTGCATTCCCTTACCCCCAGCGGAAGGTAGCAAACCAAACGCTTGTTTATTTTACCTCACTGAGTTCTTCCTCCTTGTTCCTTTTCTGTTCGAATGCCATGAACTCAACCTCAAGGATCGGTCCAAGTGTCCCAAACGTGGCGCTCTCACATCGCAGATTTTGCTGATGAAATGTACATCTTTTTCTTACACCCAATAGAGTATTGTGACAAAACATTTTTGCTCGAAAAACATTTTCCGGACCGTGGCACCCCCTCAAAGTTCGCTTGCTTTCGTTAAACTGTGCCTAATAAAAAAATGTATATAAAATCTATTTTTGCGTGTTCAGCTTCTAAACAGAGCTTGCGCTACAGCAGAGGTTGTGTTTGGTTGTGCTATTAACAATTCCGAAATTTTCGTGTTTAGCTACCAGCTACATATCCTCAAAAACACTTGGCATGGAATTATCCATATATATATATATATATATATATATATATATATGTGTGTGTGTGTGTGTGTGTGTGTGTGTGTGTGTGTGTGTGGGTTGGTCGCCGCCCTGTGAGGGCCCCTCACAGGGCGGCGACCAACCCTCCCCCTCCGATGAAAGGAGACTTTAAGCCCTGCCAGCAGGCGCTTTTCGACCATGCAGGACGTACAGCTAAGGCCAGTCGAACCCTCTAGCAAGGCTCCCGGCATCTGAATGATTTGTTTCAACATAGTTTTTCCGTTCTGTTCTGGGATGTTTTTACTCTTGTTATTGGTCATTGCTGTCGCGTTACTTTGTGTTCGTGATCTTATTTCTGTTCTTAAACATTTTTTTATTGCGATAGCAATTATATGGACAGTCTCGGCTGAACTTTGCCGTCGCCGTCGCCGTCATGCACCGTATATGTATAAGTATGTATATATATATAAAAGCCCCAAAGAAAAATAATTCAGAAAAATGCTTCCGAGGCGCGGAATCGAACCAGGGACCTCTTCCTCCGCAGCGAGTGGCGCTAGCCACTACGCCACGAAACGCAGATCCTCCACGTAGGTAACGGCGAGCGTTATATACACACCCTTTAGCGCTGGACGGACTCAGAGACGGCTGCGCTTATAAGCGTTTCTTCATTACCGGCGAGATGGCGTTAGGAGCACGACAGGCGCATTTAAAAGTCGTCAGCTCGCGCGCTCGCTTCTTCTTATACTTGCGCAGGGAGAACCTTGCCCTTCCGCTGTCTGCTCGCGCGGTTTTCTTGTGCTGAGGGGAAGAGGAGTGTTTCACGCTTTCACCGTGATGTCCGCGCTCATGTTACGCAGCGTACGAAAGCCACTCGAGCTCAAGGGACGCCGCTAAACGAACAAACAGAAGATGAGCGCGAACTATCAAGTGTCACAGCTCGACACTTGAAGCACGCTAGTTTCTTTCGCTGCTTCGGCCACCTTTGCAACAGGAGCGTTGTTCAAACTTAGAGTATCCATTGGCGAGCCTCGCTTCATATAGCATTAGTTTCTTGCTATCGCATTCATTGCTTCGCCCTTGCGGCGAAACTGTGACTTTTTTCATAATGAATTTTAATAAAGTAGGAGTTGGAGTGGGAGGAGACAACTTTATTCAGTCAATCTTGCTTTGCGAGGGATGGCTGTCAGGCAATGCCTTGAAGCTACCTCCTCGGCTTTTTTGATGGCCCGAAGTTGAACCTCGAGGATCGGGTCACGGAGTATTGCTTCTCACGCTTAAGAAAAAAACGCATTGCTCTTGCCACCCTTTCAGAGAAAATGCACGGGCGGAGGGACCTTAGCCAGGCAGAGTTACTCTGCCTTTATTCCTTTAGATCCAGCTGGTGTAAGCCTGAATAAATTGAACTGAAATGAATAGGAGGCTAAAGAACACAATATACTTGCACACTCTGTTCTGCAGTTTTCATGTAGGCAAGCCGTATACAGTGCATAATAACACAATGTGACTTGCTATAAAGGTTTTTTTCGAAGGGGAGCAAGGTTAACAATAATCAAAGGACCTTCAGGGTTCATGGAGCGGTTAGTGTTTAAGCAAGTGCAATGCGACCGCGGATTTCTAACAAACCCATTCCCATCCTATTGCAATGCCTGCGCAGGGCAACACACAGCGAACAGTGCTCTGCTCGGCCTTCTGATTCAGCGGGCGTATGTATGTCACAGCTGGAAATGCACTTGTTTCCTGTTCTTTACCCTGCGACACGGTACGTTGGCGCTACAATAGCAAAACAAATCCATTCCGTTTTCGTTTTTCGACACGCTGCTACAGCTATTGAAAGTTCTATGCAGCACTCAGGAGAGATGAAGATGTGTTACTATGGCTAAAGGGCTTGAGTCGAAGGGGGATGGGGGGTCATGCTTGCGGGTACACATCGAACTCTTAGCTTTAAATTGTGC
>NC_051178.1:64385670-64405221 GCF_013339695.2 Rhipicephalus sanguineus | reverse complement strand
AACTGTGGCTTAACCATTTCAGATGAGAACGAATGCCAACAGTCCAAGCAGGAGTCCAAAGGGGGACACGATCGGTGTGGTTGGTATGTCTTTCGGTGTTCTTAGTTCTTTGGCACTAAGATAACTTTTCTTTTTCTTGTTCTATCGTTCTAGGGTGAACGCAACGTGTCACTGGGGTTAGAAAAGATGAGTCAGTATACATGTGATGTAACTGTCAAAGCCGCAATGTTTACAGGTACGTAGATAGCATGAATGATTTTTTCCCCGCCATATTCAGTGTGTTGCGTTGAAACTGTTTACAGCCTACATCCCGCCCAAGGCATGCTGGGAGGACCTCCTCTCAGGCAGCTTGGAAACTTCCAGACGCCGATATGCCTTACGTTCGCAGTGATGCGACCGTGGACGTCTGATTTGGAGCAATTTTGGAGCAGCAATATTTTCATTTTAGAGCACATTGGAGCAGCGAAAATTTCCATTTTGGAGCACTTTGGAGAAGGTAATTTTGTATCTGGGAGTCCTTAATTGGAACATTTCACATCCTGAAGTACACTGGAGAAGCAAGTTGCCGTTACATTCAAGGGCCTTAATAATTAACATGGGGCTCATATGGAGAGCTAGAAATATTTCGATTGATTGCAAATCTCATGGAGAAAATCATCTCAACATCACTCCATCATATTTCACTCGATAATGCAAAAAGAAGGACGTCATGCACTTGAGTGTTCTGGAATAACCTCTTCAGCGATTATTTTCCACTCTGGCAAACAAACAGAATACTGGTTGAATAAAATTGTACTTTATGAAATAACGCTCTAAATGCATCTATGTGGTTATCAGCAGACGGGGTAAACAAACGCCGCGACGTACAACAGTGCCTCAGTGCTAAAGAGTCACACTGTCCCTAATGCCTTTCCCCAACACGACTCCGAGGAGAAAGCCCGGTTCTTTTAAGGCGAAAACCTATAATGTCTCATACTCACGGCGTCCGTCCGTCCGTGCTCCGGAATGGTGCCAGCTGTGGCCTCTGCCCCTCACACTCTTTCGACAATCACGCATAGCAGCAGTAGAGCACTGCACGGGCCCGCTTTATGAAGCCCGAGCCCAGCCCGGGCCCGTGGTTCCAAGCGCGGGCCCGGCCCGGGCCCTGGCGTACATGACCGAACCCAGCCCGAGCCCGGCCCGGGCCCGGGCGTACTTGACCGTACACAGCCCAAGTCTGGCCCGGGCCCGTCGTTCCATGCCCGGACCCGGCCCGGGCCCGGGCGTTCATTGCTAAACTAATCCAGGGCGCGCCAGTTCATGACCAGGCCCGACCCGGGCCCGCTAGGGGATATTAGTTGTTGATGATGATTATTAATGATGCCGTGCGCTTTGTAGCGGGCGATCGGACGGAAAATCCGGTGTGTACATGCATCGAAATGTTGCTTTGCCCACGGTGGTAGCTCAGCAGTTAAGCTGTTTCGCTGTTAAGTCCTAGGACGCGGGTGCGATTCCCGCGGCCACGGCTGCCGCAATTTGGTGGGGGCGAAATGCAAGAACACCCGTGTATATACTCATCTTTAGGTGCACGTTAAAGAACTCGAGGTGGTCCAAATTGATTCGGTGCCACCACGGTGTGCCTCGTAATCATATCGTGGTTTTGGCACGTAATACCAAGGAATATAAATGAAATGTATCGTATGTGTCAACCTCGAATAAATGACCGAAATATTTATACCTCCCATGGGAACAACCATAATCTGGCCCATTGTTAGTGCTGTTAATATATATATATATATATATATATATATATATATATATATATATATATATATATATATATATATATATATATATATATACGTGTCACTTCAGCTTGGCAAAGTATACCTTAGACCATGGAATGCATAACATTCGCGTGTGCTCGAAGGCCCGACTTACGCCTTTTAATGAGCGGGTCCGAGTCCGGCCCGGCCCGCAGCCTCAAGCCCGGGCCCGGCCCAGGCCCGCGGCTTCAAGCCCGGGCCCGGCCCGGGCCCGCACTTTCAAGCCCGAGCCCAGCCCGGGCCCGCCGGAAAACGCTTCGGCCGGGCCGGGTCGGGCCCGGGCTTTCGGGCCGGCCCGGGCCCGTGCAGTGCTCTAAGCAGCAGTTGCGCGTTGCTCCTTCCAACGCGCGTTGCGCAACTATTGTGCAACGTGGCGTCGGCGTCCGTCGGCGGCGCCGCTGGATGCCGCCGCCGCGTCAGTCAAGTTAAGGTACGTACACACTGGTGGAAAGCAGGCCACTGCGGCATCCCGCCCGTCGGAACCTCCGCGCAGCAAGGAGCGGCACGCTGTCCACATTGCCGGCGCGAGAGTCACGAGACAAGGGCAGACATGTCGAGGCGCGAGCCCGCCGGCTCACTGCCGGCTCGCGATTTCTCCCCGAAATACGGAGGGGGGTGGCGCGGTTGAGGAGAGCAATGTCTGGCTGCTACGGCGACAGCACGTGTGAGAAGGAAGGGGGCAAACATATCCACGAAGTGAATGATGTTAGAGGAGCTTGCTCGGAGGTGATCGGGTAACCCGCGAATGCTCGTACAGATTCCTCTACCATCATATATTTATTTATTTATTTACACATTACCTACATCGCCATATAGGCATTACGTAGGGGGGGAACAAAAACATAACCAGAATAAAGGAACACTTGCAGGGATATATACACACATATAGAAATATCAAAAAATCATTATCAGGAGCAACATGAGTATAGATCACCAAATAAAATTTAGAGACACGTAGTACATACATTTGTTGTTGCAAGAACAATTTCACAACATGGAAAAAAAAATAAATCATTATCTCTTATATTTACTAAGTCGTCTGTTAAACTGTTCCAATCTCTTATTGTTTTAGGAAAGAACGAGTAGAAAAAAGTGTTGGATCTGCATTTAAAGGTAGAAATCTTTTTGCTATTATCACAGCGAGTGGATGTGTAGGATGGTTCAACAAGGTAGCTATGATGATTAATACCTGTGTTAGAGTTATATATCTGGTGCAACAGCTTAAGCCGTAGTTTCTGTCTACGTACACGGAGCAGATCCCATCCCAAGGTGGCCTTCATTTGAGAAACACTGGCGTAGGGGCTGTAATTATTTAAAACAAACCTTGCCGCTTGGTTCTGAAGTTTTTCAAGTCTATTTATAAGATAGTCTTGGTGGGGGTCCCACATTACGCATGCATAGTCAAGTATGGATCTGACTTGCAAAAAATATAAAGTTTCCTTGATTTCGCGCGTCGCCTGTTTGAAATTCCTGCGGATAAAGTGAAGCATCTTACTAGCTTTTGCTATGGCCGTGTCAATATGTTTGTTCCATGTAAACGATTCGGTAAAGTAAACGCCGAGGTACTTATAATCGCTGTGTATGATGATAGGGACGTCGTAGATGTTATATTGATGCTCTGATTTGGATGTTTTCCTTGAGAAGCTCACGCTGCAACACTTTTTTATATTCAAATGCATGTTCCACTTTTTACACCAGTCCGCTATGTGATCTAGGTCAGTTTGCAAAGTGTGTATATCATTTTCAGTCGCAATTTCTCTGTATATGACACAGTCGTCAGCAAATAATTTTATGGGAGATCTAATGTTTTCAACTATGTTGTGTATGTAGATTAGGAACAATAAGGGCCCTAAAACGCTTCCTTGGGGAACTCCCGAGGTCACTGCTATTGACGAAGATTTGACATTATTTAGGACGACGGACTGGGTTCTACCATTTAAGTAATTTCGTATCCATGTTTGAACGTTTTTATTTATGTTTAATGCAGCAAGCCTTACATCCAAGAGCTTATGCGACACAGTATCGAATGCTTTTTGGAAATCTATAAAAACAGCGTCTACCCGGCTACCGTTATCAATGGCTTTGGATACGAAATGCTGAAATTCTATTAGTTGGGTGTTACAGGAATAACCTTTCCGGAAACCGTGCTGGGAGGGAGTAAAGAAAGCGTCTGAATCAAGGAATTTAAATATGTTTGAATGTAAAATGTGTTCAAATATTTTGCAACATATCGACGTTAAAGAGATTGGCCTGTAATTTTCTCTCAGTTTTCTGTCTCCAGTTTTAAAAACGGGTGTAACGTTTGCCGTTTTCCAATCCTGAGGGATAAGACCAGTTTCAAAGGAGAGTTTATAGATGATACTTAAATACGGAGCAATGATGTCATGACACTCTTTGACGACGATAGACGTGACAACGTTGTCATATATGCATTACATACACAATGTTTATTAATGTACGGTTGGATGCAGTATATACATTTTGATGAAGTATATATACATTTGGATGAACTATAAACATTATACGGGTTTGCTTTACGGCGAGCCCTGTTCGCTTCGGCCTCCTGGGCTCTCACCGCAGGGTCTTGGCGTCGAGCCCGAGCTGCTTCTGCTCTGCGACCTCTCACCGCAGGGTTCGCTTGACGGCGCGCCCTCTTCGCTTCGGCCTCCCGGGCTCTCACCGCAGGGTCTTGGAGTCGAGCCCGTCGCGCTGCTGCCTTGGCTGTGGTTTTCATGCAGCGGAGATGTATCCAAGCGGAGATGTATCCTAGAGCACCTAACTAGTGCTTGCGCCACTTGCGCCGAGCGTGGTGTGCGCCGCCTTGAGCGGTGGCTGGCGGTGGCGCGCCATCTAGTGAGCATTCTTGAAATCACCGGAGAGAGCGCCGAGCGTGGTGTGTGCCGCCTTTAGCAGTGGCGCAATCTAGTGAGCATTCTTGAAATCACCGGAGGGAGCGCAGCTGCGCTCCTGGCGGGACCAATGAGAAGTAGTGAGCCGACCGTCACGCCGGTGAGGACAAGGGGCGAGCATAAGAAGCTTGGCGAGCAAGCTCCTAAAAGCAGGCGCTGATTGGCGGTTTGCTTGCGCGGCAGCCGGCGGCAGCGGCAGAAATAGATCCCGGAGCGATTGCTTTGGCGGCAGAAAAGCGTTGGCGCTCCGCGGGAGAGAGAGAGAAAAGCGGCGTCTCGCGAGCGGTGAGCGGCGCGCGGGAGAGTGCCGCGCCGCCAGTGTGTTCGTACCTTTATGGCTCATTCACACTGGGGAATCCGCCGGCCACAGCGACCGGAATTCGTGCGCCGCCGAAATTCAACATCGTTCACACCGCTTAGCAACCGCACCACCGAAACTAGGGCGCCTAGTTGACATCGTCCCTTCGCGCGACGGAACAGTGGCATCGACGCGCTCTGCGTTGTGTTCGCGTTTCGTTATGGCGAAACGCATAAACAGGAGCAGGGTCGTCGAACTGCTGGGCCTACTGGAAAGGAACTTTCTGGCGATGTCTGACGAGGAGAAACATGCGTTCGCCGAACAAGAAACGACGCAAGCAGTCGTGGTTGGTTCGCCCTGATTTGCAAGTCGCGAGAAGCTTAATCGAGCCGAGAAAATGCTACCCGTTGTGCGAGATCGCGATGGTGTATTGCGAAGATGCTAATCGCGACAGCACTTGGCACTTTTCGAGAGCTACAGGATGATTGCGAAAGACTTCGCTATTGCTGCGGGCTTCGACGACTGCAATATCACAAGCACGCCGCCAATTTTCGAATGTTCTACTTGCGTTCCGATTGGTTCGCGGTGAGGGAATCCGGCGGCAGCTGCCGCAAAAATCGGTCCATGACCGATCGACGCGGAAAAGGATTTTCCGGCGGATCTCGCTGCCGCCGAAGCGGATTCCGCGCGCTCTCGCCGCCGAATGTCTCAGTGTGAACGCGCCCTCAGACGGATGGCTCCCAAGCGGCCCGGTGATGATCCCACGGCAGACGGTTCGGAGAAGCGCCCCAAGAATGTGGATTCCCCCGATACCATGGCATAGACAGTCGAATGGCCACATGATTTCGCCGAACACACTTTGGAATTTAAAAAGTGTCCATTTCTTTTTCTTCTCGATCGATTGTAATGCTGGGTGCAACATGACGTCACTTAGCGAGCCTTAAAAAGCCAATCTCCTCCGACACTCCCTTCCCTTTTTCTGAGGTTTCTGTGCTGTAGCGAGAGAATTCTCGCAGTGCTTCCAGACTATCGTTTGCGCATGCGCCGGGTTGCCTGGAAGATGTACATCCGCTTCAAGTCGAGCTTACGCGAAAGTGCCCGAAAATGGTTTCAAAGGGGGTCTACAGATATAACAAACTTCGTTTTCCTTTTGCAGCGAAGCTGTCCATGCAAGAACATTCCGTTTGTACGCCGAAAACTCCCCACTGCCCTCCAGAGAGCAGTGCAAAAAAAAATAACAGTTTCGCCCCAAGGGCGAAGCAATCAATGCGATAGCAACAAATTTGAATGACACGCAAAGAACAGCTAGCAGCTCGAAACGTGGAGGACGCTGCTCAAGCAGAAAGCACGCACGAAAAGAACACACACAATGCGAGCGTGAACTAACAACGTTCACAGTTCGACACTTAAAGCACGCTGCTCAAACACAAAGAAGGACACACGAAACGAACGCACAGATATACACAGGACGAACGCGAATTTACAACTGTCATAGTTACTTCATTGTGTTTGAGCAGCGTGTTTTAAGCAGCGCGCTTTTTTAAGCGCCGTTGCTACAGAGAGCGTAGTGACCTTCGCGCGCTCTGTTACTTCAAGGCAAACTTTCCGGTGAAAGCAGAAGATGTACAAACCGTCCCCATCACGAGATAAGCGTGCGCGCACACCCTGTAGGGTAAAGTACAGTTGGTAGAGGAGCGCGCGCATCGCAACGAGCGAAGCGACGACTTTTAAAGCGCGCCCTTCACACCATCTCGCTGGTAATGCAGATGGATGGATGGATGAATAACTTTATTGAGGTCCTTCGGTGCTGCGTACCGCCAGCGGTAAATGGTGTATATAAATAGCTCGCCGTTAGTATGCTGAAGGACGTACGCTCCGCGGCCGAGGCGTCTAATGCCGCGCTTTGCGCAGCGAGGGGTAACAGGTTCGAATCCGCACTTCGGAAAATATTTTTTCTGAATTACATTTATTTGTCGCTTATATATATACGGGACACGACGGTGACGCCGACGGCAAAAACCAGCCGAGAGTGTTCATATCATTGAATAAAAGAAAACACACAGGCTCTCTTTGCATTTGCCTAAGACAACTCGAAGGCGAAAGGCTTCTTTTTTCTACTCACTCGATCAGTGATATTACCCAGGGCTTCTGATCTGGAGGAATTTTTGGAGCAGGAAAATTTTCATTTTGGAGCACTTTGGAGGAGCAAAGATTTCTATCTTGGAGCACTTCGCAGCAGCTAATTTTGCATCTGGGAGCACTCTGGAGCGGCCAATTTCCTATCCTTGAGTACGTTGCAGAATCAAGTTGCATTTACATTCAAACACCTGAATAATTATTATGGATCTCTTATGAAGAGCTAGAAATATTTCGATTCACTGAAAATCTCATGGAGAAAAGCATCTCAGGAGCACTTCATATTTCACTCGATAATGCAAAAATAAGAGCGTCATGCAATTAAGGGATCTGAATAATCTCGTCAGAGCTTATTTCAGCGACTTGAAGGCGAAAGCCATCTTCCCTTCTTTTTCCTTCTCACTCGATGCATTGATCCTCCCTCGCCCCTTTCTGAAAGGTTTCTGCAGCTAACGTGGTTTGCCGCGCCTCCGGGATCGAAGGCATTGAAAGCTTTCTGCACCTCACCTAGTTTTGCAATGCCTCCATGATCGGCGCACCGATCACGGAGGCAGTGCAAAGCGACATTGTCGTGTGATGACGTCATCATGTGGCGGCACGGTGCACGAGGTCATGATGGCGTCACAAGTTTTGGCGATCTATGACGTCATGATGACGCCATCACGTAATGATTTTTTGCATCGCTCATGTAGACGCCGCCGATGCAAACGGTTAATTATCGTGTTTGATGAGGCACCTAAGGCTTTCGCATTAATCTTGCGTATCGAACTTAAACAGCCTAGCCGTTAACAGCCTAGCCTTAGATACCAAAATGGCCTTCACCATGTCACCTCTGTGTAGAACAGCTTCGCTGGTCATCCACCTCACAGAGTGGAATGGCTCCTCAGTTGTTTTTTTATTGCGACAGCTGTGATATGGACACACTAGACGGGTTTTTGCCGTCGCCGTTGGCGTCGCCGTCACTTTCCATATAACGTCAAAATTGGTAACATCGCCCCGCGCATCGCGTGTTCTACCCGCGAGTAAAAGCTCGCGATGGATGGCGACGAACGCGGCTGAAGCGGAGATGTAACGAGCCGGCCGTCTCCGTTGCGCGGAGGGCGCATGCTATAACACCCCCCCCCCCCCCGCGTGCTAGGCCTGCCATCGATTGTTTATCAAACAGAGAGGAAACGCGCCGTCAGTCTTTGGTAAGGAGCATGGAGGGATGCCAGGGGTGGGGAGGGGGGCTGCGTCGCTCGAAGGGCGCAGTCGCTGGCGCACGCGCTATCTCGAGGCATCAGGAGACGTACTGCTCGTAAACTTACTGTGCTCTTAACGCTTACTTCGCGTTTAGAGGACAGGCAGCACGAAAGCCGCTTCGGTTCCTCCAGCGGCCATATTTCCTTAAACCATCGTTTTGTTGAGTTAAGCGCGACCGGATCCGAAAGAGTTAGCTGCTAGTCGTACTTCGTATAACAATACAATTTCTTGGTATCGCATTCATTGCTTTGCCCTTAAGCGAAACAGACTTTTGTTTACCCGTCAGCTATTGACCCTGGAAGGCGAGGGGCGGACGTGTTACATGGCGTAGCCGCTTCACAGTGGGCCTTCCGACGCTAGGGCCGTCAGCGGCGGGCCTGCTACTGACAGTTACACATATTTATTTATTTATTTATTTATTTATTTATTTATTTATTTATTTATTTCAACATACTGCAGCCCCGCAGGGCTATCGCAGGAGTGGGCAAATGCATACATACATAGAAGAGCATAATACATACATATATACATAGCAGAGCATAACAAGTGCGCTGAACATCAATGGTTAGTAATATACAATAAGAAGTCATCGGGTGATAAAGATCGAACGTAACCGGGCAACGCATTCCACAATTCAATAGAATGAACAAAAAAACTATATTTAAAAGCCACCGTACGATGGATAAAAGTAGTCATGTTCAACTCATGGTAATTTCGGGTGGTTGTTGGTCTAGCAGGTGCGATGTATTTGCTGAGTAGGGGGAACCGTGGAGAATTAATTAAGGTATAAAGAAACTTCAAACATTCAACGTGACGACGGGAAGAGAGACTGGTAAGCTGTAAGATAGGAAGATGGGAACTAGGTGAAAATACCTGTCAAAGCGACGATAAATGAAGCGTACTGCTTTCTTCTGAACAGATTCTATTTTGTTGATATCCGATATCTTGTGTGGGTTCCACACAACAGAGCCATATTCCAATATTGGACGAACCAGTGTTTTATAAGTGAGAAGTCTTATGCTGAGAGGTGCTAAACGTAATGTGCGTTGCAGGTAGCCTAATTTTCTAAGCGCACGGTTGCACATGAGCTCGATGTGATGAGACCAAGATAAATCCTGAGTGAAAAGGAGACCTAGATATATGTATTGCGAAACATTTCCGAGAGGGCAACCATTAAAGGAATAGGTAAATGGAGAGGGGGAAGAACGCTTGGTAAATGACATGGATACCGTTTTTCGAAAGTTGATTAAAACCGAATTCGGCTGCTCCGACCAGGAGGCATGCTTTTAATAATGAGATGACATTAAAAAAAAGCGAGCAAAAATTCCGATTGGGACCCTAGCACTCACGAGCTCGAACATGCAGGGCCTCCTCCGGGGCACTTCCCGCAAGAGCGATTACAAACCTGGGTGTGCTGGTGGAATGAAATACGAAAAAGCTCTTCTAGATGAGGATCCATGGATAAAGGATATTTGAGGAAAAGTGGGAATGCGTTCCTACCGCTCACGCGCTCTTCCATGGACGCGAAGCACGGAAAATTCGATATTGTTCCATATATCTATTTCTAGTGTTCCCAGATTTCATTCCGCGATGTCCAGCAACAAAAGTGAGACATTTTAGCGGCACGCGTGTAGGTATTATTGAACATTGTTTTCATTACATGTCGCGACGCTTGAAACGTGCTACCAGTCGCGTTTCTAGAACAGACGATGTCCGCCCATGAACCGCCGCCGCACTTTCTAGCTACGAATTGTCCTAGACGTCACGAACCTCTGCGGAGAGCGCGTGCCGTCGCGACGACTTGCACAACAGAAGCTGCCTCGGCACCGTGCATGGCATCGTGGCTTACTCGGGACGCACGCGCAAGCGCCATTTATTCAGCGGAATAATTCTTGGTCCGTGGTTTGACTTTGGCGGCCCGACGATCAAGCTGCACATGTTTTGACGCGCCAGCGGTGCGACTGCCGGTGATAGACGCCCCCATACCCGAGACTCTGGCGCAGTTTGGCGAAATTTTCGTCGATATTATCAGGATGGAGCAGTAAATCCAATTTGGCGCACTTCGGAGCAGTTGGCGCAGGAGTGGAATCACTGCGTTCGGTGCAGCCGAGGTTATGAACTGTCAAGTGGAATATGCTCCTCGAGGAAAACTATTAGGAATGAGCATATTCAACCTCCATGTGAAATGCCAAGTATGGTCACTGAAAAATGTAAACTGCAACATTTCTGTTTCCAATCACCTGCTGTCGTGTTTCTGCTACTAAACTGTCACTTACATTATTGTATTGCTGGCTCTTGTACCAAACAGAAGTAAATTGCACTTGGGGTTAAGGTCGGTTTTAAATAAGATTTTTGTTTTCCGATAAACGTATTGCACAGGATACTAGATTTGAGGAACACTTATGTATTGGTAAAGTGACACCCTTTCTTTTATTTTTTTTTTTGGGGGGGGGGCAGGGTGTGGTAGTATGTGTCTCACATTGCATGTTATCGGCATTTGTGTGCAATGTGGCAGTAACCGTTGGGATATTGAAAATCAGTTCTGCGGAATCCCGCAAGGTGGCGGAAGGGTTAAGAAAGGGAAAGTAGACAACCACCCATTTGTAGCACGAAGCCACAAGGAAATCCATACGGATTTCTCAGAAATAAAGCCTCTTAGTCGTCGAAAAATTCGTCCTGGTCCGGTGATCGAACCCGGGACCAACGCCTTTCCGGGGCGGTCGCTCTACCAATTCAGCTAACCAGGAAGCTAGCAATTGGCAGCGCGAGGGCGAATTCATCGACAACTCGAAGCAACTGGACACATATTGAAAATCAGTTCTGCGGAATCCCGCAAGGTGGCGAAGTTGCTTCGAGTTGCTTCAGTTGCTTCGAGTTGTCGATGAATTCGCCCTCGCGCTGCCAATTGCTAGCTTCCTGGTTAGCTCAATTGGTAGAGCGACCGCCCCGGAAAGGCGTTGGTCCCGGGTTTGATCCCCGGAGCAGGACGAATTTTTCGGCGACTAACAGGCTTTATTTCTGAGAAATCCGTATGGATTTCCTTGTGGCTTCGTGCTACAAATGGGTGGTTGTCTACTTTCCCTTTCTTAACCGTTGGGATAGTGTAAAATAACGGTTCTCTCCTTTTAGGATCCACTGTCCAGCAAGGAGGTTGCAGAATCAGCAACTGACAAATTGACTGATGAAACGTGATTGTGCGTGCAGCAAAGAGGGTTTGACTGCAGATCCCGACCACATACTTCTGTAAATTTGTACTAACCACAGGCGAAAACAAGGAAAACGCTTTGAATACCAGTGGCCTTCTATCAGCTAGACAAGTCCCTGAAACAATATTCATAAAAGGTAATCAATAAACTTATGTGTATTGATGACTATCACGCTAACTTTGACGTATTCTGTTTTGGAGGTATAAAGCAATAAAATATGAATTCTTTTCGAATGGTGCATGTTTTTTTTTTCTTCAGAAAATTCCTTGTGAGCAGCAGTTTCGTGCAATGCTTTACTTGGTCCTCTTTTGTGTGTTTTTCTTTAAGGTAACCTATAGTTTAGGTACAGTGCATTGTAAGCCCTCACAAGCCGTGTTTTACGGCGCATGCTTGGGAAAACCAAACATTGCTCCTATATTGCAAAAGCTCTTTTCACTATCAGTTTTGTGTTTTCCACCCACGAAAAAGAAAACATTCGGCATATCCCACGCGTTGTGGAAATCGGTTTCATGCGAAGCAGTCAGCTATGCTGTATTTTATGGCTTTGAGCCAAGCGCTACGAGGTGGATCGACGTGTTTTTATAAGTGCAGTAGCTGTGTGCACATCGTGGGCTTACCCGGCACGTCGACAACACTGGCGCTTAAAGGGTAACTTACGGGGCGACGTAATGTCAGCCCTCACTAGAGTAGAGGTGTGCGCCGCCGCCTCCTGCTTTTGGTCACGCCGCTCGCGCCGCCGCCGTAGTCCCAAGAGGGATCACGCCGCCGTCGCCGCCGCGCAATAATTGCGGCGCGCCGCCGTTAGTCTTTTCTTTTAATCCAAATGGGGAATCAGGAAATAAAATACAGCACTTGCACTTCTCGATGTGTCCATGTAATGGATTATCCATCTCAGCGGCCGCTGAGATGGATAGTCCAATGCAAATTCATATGCAATGAACATATGAACCATATAAACATTCATATGCAAATTCAGACTTGAAAAGTTCCTGTTTCTGTGCATTTCGTCCACTCTCTTCTTACGCTAGGAATGTGCTGGCGGGTTCGGTGTGGCGATGTGGTCAAGAGCGACCGGTATCAAGAGCGACTAGAGATAAAGACGTCGTGACAGTCATTTTTATCTAGTGAGAGCACGTGCATTCCCCCAGTCAATTGCGTGTCCCCTAAAACGCGCTCAGCCAAAGCACTGGATTTAACAATTCATTTTTTTCACGTCATAAACGTCCTTTTGTGTGTGTGTATTAAATGGTTACATTGGGCGGCGCAGTGCCTCGGGTTTTCTGCATTCAGCAACACACGGAAGGATACTGTGATTCCCTTTAGGACACTTGAAACGCACTCTTAACACCGTTTCATTGTCTTTCCTGTACTTAAACCCTCATTGACATTCATTTCGGTAGCGCAAAAAAAAATTAGACACAGAAACAAGAGAGGACACGTAGACAGGACTGGCGCTATACATCAACTGACTTTACTGCAAGGAAACATACAAAAACCCGTTGCACAGGTGCGCACGCGCTACATCACTCTACGAGGGCTTTTTTTTTTGTTAATGTGTCTAATTTTTTTTTTGCGCTACCGAAATGAATCCAGTGATCACAACCAACTAGCCCGCATTACCGCCTTAAACCCTCACCCGTGCACTTTAAACTACCGCAGCTGAGATGGAAGCATGGCGAAAAGTTTAATTAGCCGACACTTTGCGTACGCCACGAGATATCATCTACCGGTGACAAGGACGTGACAAACAGCCCAGACTGCCTTGGACAGGAGCGAGTTAGTGCTCACTCAGAGCTCGTCTGGGCAACAATGATCTGGGGCACTTTGTTGATGCCGCCTACAGTATTAAATGCGAAGCATTTCTTAGCGAACCTTTGGAACTTTTAGCGTTTCTATCTATCTATCTATCTATCTATCTATCTATCTATACATATATATATATATATATATATATATATATATATATATATATATATATATATATATATATCTATCTATCTATCTATCCGCCTACGTCTGGGTGCTCTCATGATCGCCTCGTTAACTTGGTGTAGACCAAGCTTGGCATGGGAGGGTAAGAGGATTTGACGAATATGACTGTAGGTTCATGACATGAATAACGTAAAACTCCTGTCGCGCACGTCGTCAAACACTTTCCTCCAGACTTGGGGGCACATACACGTTTACCACAGACGGCGGTGTACGGGTATGCGCCACAGGTGATTGACAGCTTAAATCGACCAAGGAACGGCGATAACAGACACTGGTAATTTAAATGTGAGAGCGTAAAGAGAAACCGACATCGGCAGCGTTGAACCGACGAATGGAAGGAATGAAAATTAGGATTCCAGCAGGAATCGAACCCAAGCATTCTGCGTGGCAGTTAGGTATTCTACCACAGAGCCACGCGAGATCTATAATCTGGTTTTGAAAAACATGCTATGCAGGCGTAATGTCGGTGCAAAGTGAGTTGTGGTTGTGGTGCTGGCTATCTAATTTTACAAGAAAGCAATAAAGCTACATATGTACTCCTACGATACAGGCGTCATATCAGATTAACGTCCGTCGTTCCAGTGTTGGCTCCGCTTTTATAGCAGTCCAATAAACATGACATTTGTATTCCTGTGATTAAGCAAGCTATATTGAAGCTTTGCTCGACCCCGGAGGAATACGCTAAGGAAAGTTACGTACGCTATTCACATGATTGCACCATAACATGCACTTAGTTTCGATAATACTGACGTATGTACTCCAACTTGAGGGCTCACGGTACATCGCACTGTAAGTGACCCTTTAATGCCATTGTTATCGACATGCCTGGTAAGCGCACGATGTGCACACAACTACTACACCTACAACACACGTCGATCCACCTCGTAAGGCTTGGCTCAAATCCATAAAATACAGCATAGATGTAGTCGTGACTGCTTCGCATGAAACCGATTCCCACAACGCGTGGTATCTGCAGAATGTTTTGACACCGTGATTGCAGCCTTCATCGAGCGTGTTGAAGGTACCAAGACAGCCACAGCAAGAAAGGTTAAACTTCTTTCCTTCATCGCTTCTCACATAAACATGTATGATAACAAGTGATCTTAGTCGGTTGTTTGATAATATGCGCCCAAACACCCACCTTGTAAAGTCAAATGCGGAGAAAATACTGCCAATAACAATGCATTGCATAAAACCATGAAACGATTTATTTTTCTGACGGGACCCATCTCGTACAGTAGAGTAAGCACGAGCATGAATTCATGTAAACACGCGACATAAACACATATACACAAGCAAATAACGTACAGTGGCGGTCAAAATATTACGTACCACAGGAGCACATGGCAGACAGCACCGAGGCGCCTTCTCACGGCTGCTTGCGAATGCTCAAGAGCGCGCACTGCGCGCGCGCATCCTTGTCTACCTGCCGGCCTGCTCGTTCACTCGCTTCAAGTGCGCACGCGCCGGAAAGCCAGAGAAATCGCAAGGTGCCACTTCTGCAGTCGCCGCGGAAGCACCGAGCGATGATATCGTGACGAAAATACGTAACTTTCACTGGCAGTGCTCGGCGCACGCCGCACTCTATACTTTGTTCCCAGACGCTCCGCAGCGTGGGAAATACGCTTTGCGTCAGTTTGTCTCATATCGACATGTATGATAAGATTACCCAGAAGCTTCCAATCGCGGAGCTCATGCATGCTGGAATATTTTTTGTGGTGCTCGGTGCAACTATCCTGCGCCCGTTCATATTCGCTATGAAAAAAAAAAAAAAACTGCGGATCGACCGGTTTGTAGTACAAACCTACTAGAAAAACCGACATGGGTTAAAAATGAAAAAAAAAGCTTGAAACCTGACGAAAAATTTGTCCAGACCAGGATGAAGTTTTCGCCAAATAGAACATTTTTCTTTTAGGGAAATCGCTCGTGGCTTCCGCGGTGAATGCAGAAGCGGCACCTTGCGCTTTCTCTGGCGTTTGGTGCGCGCGCACTTGAAGCGAACGAACGAGCAGGCCGGCAGGTAAACAAGGATGCGCGTGCGCAGTGCGCGCTCTTGAGCTTCAACACGCTCGACAATTGCCAGTCTCAGGCAAGCGAAGAATCCGCAATGCAGCTCGTTGCAATGGCCGCGAAGCGCACTGAACGTCCCTGTTGCAATGGCTCGTGGCTGATTTCCGGCGGATCGCGCACGTTTGCGAGTGTCCTTGATTACAGTATCACTAGTTACACGCCACTCAAGTACACACACGATTAGACCACGCACGTCACCGAAGCGCCGTAAAACCTGGTTAAATCGATGAAACAAAGAGCAGCACGAACGCGACTTTAACAACCGCAGCAACCGCTTCGCATTCGAATGCTTTTCTCGGCATACACCTCAAGCTGTACAACGCCCAGGAGACATAACGCCGTCCCTGACTCCATGAAGTTGAAGCGGCGCCCAGAGGACGCCCCATTCGTGACTCACCGCGAGCTCACACATCTCTCTATATATGCGCCATCACTGGAGCGGCTGTCGCATCCTATTATTACAGTGTACTAGAAGGGGGCAGTGGAACGAACGAAGCGGCCGCGCCGCATCTCGGGTGATGCTGCGACGGGCGACCGTAGCGGCGGCGCTGTAGTCACTTTGTATTGAAGCTGTGGAGAGCGTCTGCATTTGGCGCGCGCTCGTCGCGGCCTACGAAAGCGTGTAATTGCGCGTTTTGAGCGCGTTTAATGCATTACTGAGCTTCAATCGGTGTCTCAACGCCTGCTACGCGTCATGGTGCATGAGTGAATATGCAGGCGTGCCAAAATTGCGCCGAGATATTTCCTCTTCTTGGAGCCTGCCGACCCCCAAAGAAGGTGACAATCGCATTTTGCGCACATGCATCTAGCTGCTCACTGATTGCTGTGCGGTTTGCAAGCAGCACTTCGAGCCGCGCTACACTATAAGTGACTACGAACACTGACTACGAAGAACTAACGAACCAGCGACGAAAGCCTACAATTCTGTCGGCAGTCTGTATACGATATATCCAGAGCATTGATCTCTGTATGAGCTCCAATGCGCTCGACTGTTTCATGAGTAACCGGAGTACAAATGACTCTATCGCAACATTTATATTCGTGACGGCTGAGTTCTGCCAGTTTTGCACTGTTTCTTTAATGCCGAAAGGCTATCTTGTTTTAACAGCATGCTTCCGCGGTTACGATGCACCGGTTATGCGACCTCTGAGGGCTTAAGGGCTTAAAATACCAGGAAGGCGAGCCAGGAAGCCGAGCCGAGGGCGCGTGTATATATATATATATATATTATATATATATATATATATATACTATATATATATATATATATATATATATATATATATATATATATATATATATATATATATGTTCACCTCCGAGGAACAAACTTCATGCATCAGGGCTTATCTCAAGCATATTAAAATGCACATATGTAAATATAGCCCGTTGGTTATTCTGCCTAAATTCATTACAGCCAGTTCTCATTTTCAATGGACACCTTATATTGCACTTTTCCTGATCTTCTATCGATGCCATTAGAAAAACTTCTTTTTGACAACGTTTTGTATTATAATTTCATTGCTTTATCTGTAAAGTGTCAAAAGTGAAGCCAGGAGGGGCAGTGGCGCTCTATGCTTTGCGAGCTTATGTTTATATATATATATATATATATATATATATATATATATATATATATATATATATATATATATATATACATACATATATATATATATATATATATATATATATATATAATATATATATATATATATATATATATATATATATATACGCACAAATACGGACAGTAAAGTGTCCCCTCCCCAACCGGCGCCTAGCAATTAATAACAATATCCGTGCAAGGCACCTGAGGACGACCGTTATTTGTACCGGTCGAGTTAACCTTGAGTTCCAATACCTTTGAGCCCTTGTAATGTTAAGTCGTATTTACAGCACATTTGTAAAGATGCGCACCGTACACGCATGCAGCTTCGCCAACGCGCGGTAAATGTTCGGTGTGCTTTCGGCACAATATCAGCTCACAGCTTTCTGAGCACAGTTAAATTCCATTAGAGCAGCTCAGTTACTCTGAATAAACTAGACGCCGAATCACCACCAAAGAAAGCATTAGGGCAGAAGAAATCAGAATAAGACACGCCCTTTTTGTTCCCTCTGTCTCTTTCTTCTGGCGGTCGTTCGGCGTCTAGTTAATTGAGAGTAATTGTTCTAAATAGCCCAGCAATAAGTTCGGCTCAATTACACTGAGATCGTGAATATTCACGGTCGCTGTCAGCCCGTTTTCATTTTTATATTTTGCGTACTTTCCAGCAGTCACTTCGGCTACAAGAACTGATTTGCAGTATCTCTCAAAGGCATATATGAAGCAAGCATCCATTAAAAGCTTTGAAGTTTCGTCCATCAAGGCTTACGAGGACAATTCCTACGCTTAATAATGATAGACACACAACGAAACCCGCATCGGTGCCGATTAGCCGGGTGCCGCCGACGCGTCCAGCAGTTCTAGCGGCTCGTTCTAGCGCGCCGCGCCGCGCGCCTTCAGTACCGAGCGACTGCAGCGCCGCCGCTACGGTCGACGCGGAAGGCATCAGGCGGCGAGGCGCGTTCACGCCACTCAACAGTTCTAGTACACTCTACTATTATTGCGATAGCAATTATATGGACAGTCTTGGCTGGATTTTGCCATCGCCGTCGTCATGCACCGTATATGTATAAGTATGTATATATATACAAAAGCCCCAAAGAAAAATAATTCAGAAAAAAACCCGCATTTCCCCGAAGGGGAGTATGAGGAAGTGCGAAGCACGGGGTGATGCTATGAGGGGGCGCGCGCGACTAAACTGCAGAGCCGAGCGAAGGAGACGGCAGCGAGAGAGCACGCGCCAGCCGACCCACGGAGGTCTGGCCGTTTTTAAGTGCAAAGCACTTTTACTGATGATGATGATCTGTCTTCTGAACTCGTTCCAAAGAACCCGCAACGCGTTGAACTTGTTGGCAGCGTTGCGCACGCCCGAGATGGGGCTCAGGTTGTTGTCGAACCACAGTCGATCGCACACCGCGCAGCTATATTCGAAGCTGCGGTCCAGGAAGTCTCGCTTGAAGCGCGCGTCCGGCCGATCGAATTCGAGGGCCCGCGCTCGCTCACGCATCGCGCGTCCCCGCGCCAGATCGGCTTCGGGGTGCTCGGCTCGCTTCGCACGCTTTCGTTCGGCGTCTCGCCGCCGGCCTTCATCACCACAGGCAATGCGCGGGGCGCGCGCAGCCACGGCGCGGAGGGCGGAGCGCGCGCAGTCACGTGGGGCGTGACGTCGCTGCGCCGTTGCTACAGACGCTCCTCTCCGCTCCTCGCGCCGTTGCTATGGGACGGCGGATTCAGACTCGCTTATAAAGTGCATTCGCACTTAAAATGCTTCCGAAGCGCGGAATCGAACCAGGGACCTCTTGTTCCGCAGCAAGCGGCGCTATCCACTACGCCACGAAACGCAGATCCTCCACGTAGCTAACGGCGAGCGTTATATACACACCCTTTAGCGCTGGACGGACTCGGAGACAGCAGGCGATAATAAACGTTTCTTCATTACCAGCAAGATGGCACTAGGAGCCCGACGGGCGCATTTAAAAGTCGTCGGCGAGCTCGCTCGCTTCTTATATTTGCGCATGGGAGAAGCTTCCGCTTCCGCTGTCTGCTCGCGCGGTTTTCTCGTGGTGAGGGGAAGAGGGATGTTTCACGCTTTCACCGTGATGTCCGCGCTCATGTTACGGAGCGTACGAAAGTCACTCGATCTCAAGGGACGCCGATAAACGAACAAACAGAAGATGAGCGCGAACTATCAAGTGTCACAGCTCGACACTTGAAGCACGCTAGTTTCCTTCGCTGCTTCGGCCGCCTTTGCAACAGAAGCGATGTTCAAACTGAGAGTAATCCATTG